>NW_027361766.1:632500-885000 GCF_039654945.1 Dendrobates tinctorius | reverse complement strand
CCATCGCGGGCATTTTCGCAAAGGATTACTGGGAACAGCTGCGCAGGACGTTGGAAGGTAAGAACATCATTTTTTATTTTTTTTTTACATTTTATCTTTTACTACTGATGCTGCATAGGCGACCTCAGTAGTAAAAAGTTGGTCACACTCGGCAAACACTGTTTGACGAGTGTGACCAACCTGTCAATCAGTTCTCCAAGCGATGCTACATACCGCTTGGAAAACGCTAGCATTCTGCAAGCTAAATACGCTTGCAAAATGCTAGTTTTTCCGCGGGAATTTAAAATGCGAATTTCCCGCGGAATGGAATTCCGGAATTCTCGCTGTAATTTCCGTGAGAGTTCCGGTACGTGTGAACTTAGCCTAAAGGTTTTCATAATAACTTGGGAAAGTTATGAAATGTCCTATAAGGCTGTGTGCACACGATGCAGATTTGCAGCGGATCCGCAGCGGATTTTACCGTGCAGAAACGTTGCATATCCGCATTGTGATGTACAGTAGCCTTAAAATCAATGAAAAAAAAAACCGATGTGCAGACGCTGCAAATTTTTCCGCGCGGTTTTCCTGCGGTACAAAATCCACAGCATGTTACTTCTTTTGTGCGGTTTTCCATCTCCCCTGTCACCAAATTCGCAGGGGGAAACCACAGTGGAAAACTGCAATAAAACCGCAGGAAAAATGGAAGAAATCCGCAGGAAAAATGCTGGTCATTTGACATGCGGATTTCTTCCATTCTGCGCGGAAAAACCAGCAGGGCTAAAAAGTCCGTCTGCACTAAATGTCTGTTCTGCTCCTGATCTGAGGATTTTGGCTTTTAGCTGAGATAAATCTGTGCTGCACTTTATGCACATGCTCAGTAGTGACCAGTGCTGTGAGGTCGGAGTCGGAAGCTTGACTTAACTCAAGAGTGCTGAACAAAAGTACACTTTAAGGCTGAGTGCAAACGGAGTTTTGAGCCCTGCGGATTTTTCCGTGCAGAATGGAAGAAAACCGCAGGTCAAATGACCTGCATTTTTTCTGCGGATTTCTTCCATTTTTCACGCGGTTTTCATGCGGTTTTTGTGCAGTTTTCCATTGCGGTCTTCCCCCTGCGGATTTAGTAACAGGGGAGATAGAAAACCGCACAAAAGTAGTAACATGCTGCGGATTTTGTACCGCAGGAAAACCGCGCGGAAAAATCCGCAGCGTCTGCACAGCGTTTTTTTTTTTTTTCATTCATTTTAAAGGTACTGTACATCACAATGCGGATATGCAACGTTTCTGCGCGGTAAAATCCGCTGCGGAAACGCTGCAAATCCGCATCGTGTGCACATGGCCTAATTCTTGGCTTGACAAGGACCCTGCAAGGCTGAAATGTTGCTAATTTTACTGTGTGTTCACTGGTGTCAATAAAAAAATTTTTTGGAAAGAAACCCAGCGCCTTGGATTTTTGGAGAAGGTATATTCATATATATGTCAGATCAAAAATATATTTATATATACACACACACGGCAGACCTATGTACACACCTGTATACACAGCAGACCTGTATACATACACACACACCTGTACACACGGCAGACCTGTATACACACACACACACACCTGTACACACGGCAGACCTGTATACATACACACACACCTGTACACACGGCAGACCTGTATACATACACACACACCTGTACACACGGCAGACCTATATACACACACACACACCTGTACACACGGCAGACCTGTATACACACACACACACCTGTACACACGGCAGACCTGTATACATACACACACCAGTACACACGGCAGACCTATATACACACACCCCTGTACACACGGCAGACCTATATACACACACACCTGTACACACGGCAGACCTGTATACATACACACACACACACCAGTACACACGGCAGACCTATAGACACACCTGTATACATACACACACCAGTACACACGGCAGACCAATAGACACACCTGTATACATACACACACACACACACCAGTACACACGGCAGACCTATAGACACACCTGTATACATACACACACACCAGTACACACGGCAGACCTATAGACACACCTGTATACATACACACGGCAAACCTATAGACACACCTGTATACATACACGCACACACACGGCAAACCTATAGACACACCTGTATACATACACACACACACGGCAGACCTATAGACACACCTGTATACATACACACACACGGCAGACCTATAGACACACCTGTATACATACACACACGGCAGACCTATAGACACACCTGTATACATACACACACACGGCAGACCTATAGACACACCTGTATACATACACACACACACCTGTACACACGGCAGACCTATAGACACACCTGTATACATACACACACACCTGTACACACGGCAGACCTATAGAAACACCTGTATACATACACACACACACACGGCAGACCTATAGACACACCTGTATACATACACACACACACACACACACACACACACACACCTGTACACACGGCAGACCTATAGACACACCTGTATACATACACACACCTGTACACACGGCAGACCTATAGAAACACCTGTATACATACACACACACACACACGGCAGACCTATAGACACACCTGTATACATACACACACACACACGGCAGACCTATAGACACCTGTATACATACACACACACACACGGCAGACCTATAGACACTGTATATATATACACACACACACACACGGCAGACCTATAGACACTGTATATATACACACACACACGGCAGACCTATAGACACTGTATATATACACACACACACACACACCAGTACACACGGCAGACCTATAGACACACACCAGTATACACAGCAGACCTGTATACATACACACACCTGTACACACGGCAGACCTATATACACACACACACCAGTACACACGGCAGACCTATATACACACACACACACACACACACACACCAGTACACACGGCAGACCTATATACACACACACACACCAGTACACACGGCAGACCTATATACACACACACACACACCAGTACACACGGCAGACCTATATACACACACACACACACCAGTACACACGGCAGACCTATATACACACACACACACACACACACACCAGTACACACGGCAGACCTATATATACACACACACACACACACCAGTACACACGGCAGACCTATACACACACACACACACACACACCAGTACACACGGCAGACCTATAGACACACCTGTATACATACACACACACCAATACACACGGCAGACCTATATACACACACACACACACGGCAGACCTATATACACACACACACACACGGCAGACCTATATACACACACACACACACCAGTACACACGGCAGACCTATATACACACACACACACCAGTACACACGGCAGACCTATATACACACACACACACCAGTACACACGGCAGACCTATATACACACACACACACACCAGTACACACGGCAGACCTATACACACACACACACACACACACACCAGTACACACGGCAGACCTATATACACACACACACACACACCAGTACACACGGCAGACCTATATACACACACACACACACACCAGTACACACGGCAGACCTATATACACACACACACACACCAGTACACACGGCAGACCTATATACACACACACACACACCAGTACACACGGCAGACCTATAGACACACCTGTATACATACACACACACCAATACACACGGCAGACCTATAGACACACCTGTATACATACACACACCTGTACACACAGCAGACCTATAGACACACACCAGTATACACAGCAGACCTGTATACATACACACACCTGTACACACGGCAGACCTATACACACACACACACACCAGTACACACGGCAGACCTATAGACACACCTGTATACATACACACACACCAATACACACGGCAGACCTATAGACACATCTGTATACATACACACACACCTGTACACACAGCAGACCTATAGACACACACCAGTATACACAGCAGACCTGTATACATACACACACCTGTACACACGGCAGACCTATACACACACACACACACACCAGTACACACGGCAGACCTATAGACACACCTGTATACATACACACACACCAGTACACACGGCAGACCTATAGACACACCTGTATACATACACACACACCAGTACACACGGCAGACCTATAGACACACCTGTATACATACACACACACCAGTACACACGGCAGACCTATAGACACACAAGTATACACAGCAGACCTGTATACATACACACACCTGTACACACGGCAGACCTATATACATACACACACACACACACACCTGTACACACGGCAGACCTATAGACACACCTGTATACATACACACAGCAGACCTATAGACACACCTGTATACATACACACCAGTACACACGGCAGACCTATAGAGACACACCAGTACACACGGCAGACCTATAGACACACCTGTATACATACACACACACACCAGTACACACGGCAGACCTATAGACACACCAGTATACACAGCAGACCTGTATACATACACACACCTGTACACACGGCAGACCTATATACACACACACACACCTGTACACACGGCAGACCTATAGACACACCTGTATACATACACACACACCAGTACACACGGCAGACCTATAGACACACCTGTATACATACACACACACCAGTACATACGGCAGACCTATAGACACACCTGTATACATACACACACACACCAGTACACACGGCAGACCTATAGACACACACGTATACACAGCAGACCTGTATACATACACACACCTGTACACACGGCAGACCTATATACATACACACACACACACACACACCTGTACACACGGCAGACCTATAGACACACCTGTATATACACACAGCAGACCTATAGACACACCTGTATACATACACACCAGTACACACGGCAGACCTATAGAGACACACCAGTACACACGGCAGACCTATAGACACACCTGTATACATACACACACACACCAGTACACACGGCAGACCTATAGACACACCAGTATACACAGCAGACCTGTATACATACACACACCTGTACACACGGCAGACCTATATACACACACACACACACCTGTACACACGGCAGACCTATAGACACACCTGTATACATACACACACACCAGTACACACGGCAGACCTATAGACACACCTGTATACATACACACACACCAGTACATACGGCAGACCTATAGACACACCTGTATACATACACACACACCAGTACACACGGCAGACCTATAGACACACCTGTATACATACACACACACCAGTACGCACGGCAGACCTATAGACACACCTGTATACATACACACACCAGTACGCACGGCAGACCTATAGACACACCTGTATACATACACACACACCAGACCTATAGACACACCTGTATACATACACACACACACCAGTACACACGGCAGACCTATAGACACACCTGTATACATACACACACCAGTACGCACGGCAGACCTATAGACACACCTGTATACATACACACACACCAGTACGCACGGCAGACCTATAGACACACCTGTATACATACACACACACCAGTACACACGGCAGACCTATAGACACACCTGTATACATACACACACACCAGTACACACGGCAGACCTATAGACACACCTGTATACATACACACACACCAGTACACACGGCAGACCTATAGACACACCTGTATACATACACACACACACCTGTACACACACCAGACCTATAGACACACCTGTATACATACACACACACCTGTACACACACCAGACCTGTATCTCCCTCATACACATATTTAGATATACATACACCCCGTGTACACAGCATTACTGGCCGGGCCGAGCTGCCCGTACACTTTGGACGTACACCACCCTCGCTACTCACAGGCTGGTGATGCCCTCCGGCAGAGGCGCTGCGGGCAGTCTGCCCAGTCTTCTCCTGCTGCAGTCCAGCATCCTTCCGTCGCACACACAAGGCGTCGGGCACGAAGAGTCCGAGGCCGCACACACCGCCGTCAGTAGCAGGAGAATCCCAGGGGCGAACCACAAAGGATGCGCCATATCCTCTCCTTCCGGCTCCTGGGCCGGAGTCTCACAGCAGCGCGGTCAGTGCAGACAGCACGCAGGAAGTGTGCCCAGTCCGCTGCGGCCCAGTGTTCACCAGTTCGCCCAGTCTACCCGTTGTACCGCCTGCAGCTCCACAGACGAGACCCTTCCGTCACGCCGTGCTTTGCGTAATTACGTCACGGACGAAAGCGGAAACTCGCGCGCCATCTTGGGCAAGGGCAAGCGTCTGTCTGTCAGATGTTGTAGCCTGGCAAAGGCGCTCTGCGGCAGCTTCTGTGTGTTTATCATTGTTGACCCCTTCCCTCCTGGGTCAGTTTTAGTTTCTGCTCTGTTTTCTTTCCTTTTAAAAAGAGACATAACTTTATTTTTTCTGTTTACCTTGTAATAGGTTATATACTGAATGCCTACTAACCGACCTCACAATGTACTGGAAAAAAGCACAATTCCGCCATAGATTTTTTTTAATTTCAATATCAGGAAATTCATTGTGCAATAAATTGAGCATGTAAAGCCGCGTTCACACGTTGAGTATTTGATGAGTTTTTACCTCAGTATCTTCAGAGAGGAAGAGGACTAGAACTCTAGTGCCACCTATTGGAAGTAGCGATCCTAAAAGTCAATGTCGATCCTTTAACCAGCCATGTTACATGACTTAGGCCTCTTTCACACATCAGGTTTTCGCTGTCAGGCGCGATCCGGCGCTTTTGACAAAAACCGGATCCGGCGAAATGCAATGCCGGATCCGGTTTCCCCCCCATTGACTTGCATTTGCGCCGGATGCGTTTCATCCGGTTTTCGCCGGATCCGGCAATGTGTCGCGATCCGGCGTCTGGAAAAAACGGCTACTGTAACGTTTTTTGTCTCCGGCGAAAAAGCCGGACACACCGGATCCGGCGTGTCCGGCTTTTTCAAACAATGAAAGCCTATGAGCGCCGCAATGGGCCGGATCCGGTTTTTTGGGGCTGAGCATGCTCAGTAGCTCTGCCCACAAGACACATATATAAAAGCATGACAGTGGGACCCTCAGCCACACCCAACATGCCACCCAAGACAGCCACCAGGCGCAGGACAAGGCAGGAGACCACTGCAGCACCATCAGCACCACCACCACCCAAATGGAGCAGCATGCTGAACAACAGGAGGGGAGTCCAGCAGCAGATGAGAGATGGTAATTATCAAATCCCCAATTCCTCCAAACTAGGGCCATGGAATATCAAGATATTCATTGCCCCTTTGTTTCTCTTTATTCAACAGCCGCCCAAGAGATGCAGCAGCAGCAACAGTGGCAGCACTGGAAGCACTGGCAGCAGCAGTACCACCACCCACAGGTATGGAGTCTGGCCAGCAGGAAGACAGCACATCTTCTTCTGGGAGCCCTCCCTCGCATCGTCAGCGTTTGACTGTAAGTTTTTATTTCCAAAATCCATCATCTCTGTAATATATGTCTATTCATTGCCTTTTATTTCAAAACAGGATTCACAAGATGAAGAGGAGCTCCCAGAAGAAGAAGGAAGGGGTGGACAGACACCTGGAGTGGGCTCACAATTGGTAAGTTTTTTGCATCAAACGCAGAAACACAACATCACACTACACACAACACATAGAAAACAATGTTCTGCAGACCACACACAGCAAACAAATGCCTACATCCAAAGACATAACATTTTTTGTTTTCTTCTCTAGTCTTCCCAATCTGGTGCTCGGCCAAGAGGTCCTCGCAGTGCCTCCCAGGGTCGTCGGCGACAGCAACGCGGCGGTCACCAGCGTGTAAGTATAAATATTTTTGCTTTGTTTTTTTGCACTTTTTATTTCATTTCTTTTGTGGAGGCTAATTATGTTATTTTTGTCTTTTTCTTTAACAGCCTTCACAGCGTGCTCCCAACTCTGACGGCGAGGATGGAGGGATTGATGTGGACCACCTCATCGATCTCGTCAGAGAAAGGGAGCCGCTATGGAATATGGCTGACCGCCGCCATGCTGACCTGATCGTTACCCGACAACTCTGGGAGGAAATCTGTTCGCTCCTTGTGGACCGCTGGGAGGACCTCGATGCTCGGGCCCAGATTAAAGAGCGTAAGTATATACAGTACCGGTTGCTTGATGTAAACCAGTGTTTCCTGAACTCCAGTCCTCGTGGTCCCCACGGATCATGTGTTCAGGATTTCCATTTACTATGGAAATCCTGAAAACATGACCCCTGGGGACCATGAGGACTGGAGTTTGGGAAACACTGATGTTGTATACTAACCACTTTGTCCTTTCTCGTTTCAGGGGACAGAATTGTGAAGCGGTGGCGGTCTGTGAGGGATCGTTTCAAGAAGGAGTTCAATAAAGAGATGCGGGCCCCGAGTGGATCTGGAGGACGCAGGAGCAAGTACAAGTACGCACAAGCCCTGTCGTTCCTCAGGGAAACAATGGTCACCAGAAGGTAAATATTACACACCACATGTGAAAAAAAATGTTTAGATGTAACTTTTTTTTTTCAGCCAGGGCCATACCATGTCACTATTTTAATTGTTTTTTTTTCTCTTTATTCCACAGCACGGTGGGCAGCACTCGGGAGCCTGCACGATTGGACCCTTCTGAGGCGATCCCTGAGGATACCGGCACCGAGGGACACTTCGACCGCCCCGGTACATCTGCACCTTCCCAGCCTACCCACACATTCGACCCATCTGTCCCATCCACCAGCACAGGAGCATCGTGGCCGCCTACATTACATGAAGCTGCTGGTGAGGAGATCGCTTTCCCTTTACCCCACCCTTCTGCCCCTGCCACCTCTAGTACACCTGCGGGTACTGGGCGGCAGCGGCAGAGGGGTCAGGAAAAGACTTATGTGCCAGAGTTCTTGCATCTGAATGCATCTTTCCAGAACTGTCTAAAAGTCTTGTCAGAGCAAATCTCCGCAGGCTTTCAGCAGATCAACTCCAGCATTCTGGAGGTGAAGACACTTCTGCAAACCATGCATTCAGAAGCAAGATCTTCGCCAAACCACACCTTTTTCAGGTCTGTTGTGGAGCGCATGGAAACGCTCTCTCCTACCCAGCAGATGCATGTAATGCATTCATGCCACGGTGCTCTCCAGCACGTTACCTCCCAACCTCCTCCTCCCGCCACAGTAGTTCCTCCACCTGCACCCCCTCCAGCCACTTTCCATCCTCCCCCTCCTATTACATACCATCCATCTCCCCAGCAACAGCCACCTCCCCAGTACCAGCAACCTCCCCAGTACCAGCAACCTCCCCAGTACCAGACATCTCCCCACTTCCAGCAACCTGCCCCGTACCAAACTCCTTCCCCGTACCAAACTCCTTCCCCATACAACTTGCCATCAACATCATCTGCTCCTACAGTCCCTGCCCAACCCTCCACTCCACCGCCCACCACCTCTTCTGCCTCCCACATGTCCACCCATTCTGTAGCTTTTTCCACACCTTCAGCTCTAACTGTTCCTTCCCCACCACGATCCCAGTCCTCTCTCCACACTCCCAGTGTCGAAGTGTCCCGCAGCCCCTCCAGCACTATTTCAACCCCACACTACACCGAGTTATAATGTTTTTTGTTGTAATAAAAATGCCCATTTGGTTGGTTTCAAACATTTATTAAAAAAGTTTTTTAAACTTTAAAAACATTTTACAAAAAAAAAAATATTTTAAATAAAAGTTAAATTATCGTTTTACAATGGTTGTCTGTCATTACTTTCTGCGGCGAACTATGTTTAAAAAAAAGGTTAAATACAGGGTATTTAAAAGGTAAAAAGGTATTCAAAACCAGGTATATAACTGTGGGTAAATTTTACCTTTTTGCCACAGTTGTGTTCCTGGTTGTGTTTGAAGCAAAGTATTTCACCTAAAAAGTTGTGTTTATTGTTGGTGATTTCCTAACAATGTACACAACTTTTGTTACAAGGTGAAATACTTTGCATAAAACACAACCAGGTACACACCTGTGGCCTAAAGGTAAAAATAGTAAGACCATGACAAGATAGCCAACTTTGGTTGGCAAAGGTATATACTGTTGGTACAGAAGTTACACAAGTTTGGTTAAGGGCACAAATCTTTCACACTCTGTCATCCTGCCAGTGTACTCTGCCTTGAGGTGACATAAAGTATAGTGCAAAATTGTCCCTCATTACTGAAACCGTCACAGAACTTCTAGTGGTAATGTCATGGTAATCTTGCAAGGTGGTTTCTTCAGAGGTGTCCTCAATGGAAATGGGTTCCTTGCAACTAACAAAATTGTGGAGTACCACGCAAGCTTTGATCACCTCGTCCACAGTTTCTGTCTTGAGGTTGATCGCAGTCAATAGGACCCGCCATTTGGCTGTCAGAATACCAAAGGTACATTCAACCATTCTTCTTGCTCTTGTGAGGCAGTAATTAAAAATGCGTTTTGTTCTTGTCAATCCTCTGCTAGAGTACGGTTTCAAAAGGTGTTCTGACAGCTGGAAGGCTTCATCCCCTACACAGACAAATGGCATAGGTGGACCAGATGTTTGCGGCAGCGGTCTAGGGGGTGGGAACTGGAAGGTGTTTCCATACAGTTTACGCCCCATGGCAGACAGTTTGAAAACTTGAGAGTCATTGGAGCGGCCATAGGCCCCAATATCAACAGCAATAAATTTGTATTCCGCGTCAGCGATGGCCATGAGGACAATTGAAAAATATTTCTTGTAATTGAAATATTCCGATCCCGATCCGGCTGGCTTTACAATGCGGATATGTTTCCCGTCCACAGCGCCCAAGCAGTTCGGAAACTGACATATCTGTAGAAACTTTTCTGAAATTTCAATCCACCTCTCTGTTGTGGGCTCTAGTAAAAACTCTTCAGCTAAGGAGTCCCACAGTGCACGGCATGTGTACTTCACTATTCCAGATATGGTGGAAATCCCGAGTCTGTACTGGAAATGCAGTGACGAAAGGGATTCTCCAGTTGCAAGAAATCTATGGGGAATTAAAAAACAATCAATTAGTTTTAAATCACAGCATTACATACCAAAACTCAGCTATAACACTTGGAGATACAAACTACCACCAACAAGATTGCAGTGAAAGTGTGCTCTGATGCGAGCACATCCAATAAATGTGGCTTACCTTAAAGTCACCATCAGACGCTCTGCGGGTGAAACAGAGAAGCGGCAATAGGTGTCCGCTTTTCTTATGAGGTGTGCAATGCGCTCCACCAAGTAATCAAAATTCTCCATTTTCATCCGAACATATCCAAAAAATGTATCCGGGTTTCGTCTAAGGTCCATGCAGAGTGTAGAATAGACCCCACGCGTCATTCTCTTGGCTGTGATGGGGTGGATCCACAAACGTCATCTACAATGCCTGATGCGCTGCTGTCTCGCTCTCTCCTTCTCCAGAACAATCACCCTCAAACGATTCGCCTCCGCTGTAAAATCCGCCAAATTCTTCAAAATATTTCCAATCACAACATCCATCTTCGCCAGTCACTTGCTCTTCTCTCCAACCTGCACTTTCTCCTCTACAACCTGTCAAAGAAGGGCTGTAGGAACACGCTATATATAGTTTTTCAGTAGCCAATCCCGTTCGGAAGGCCACAAGGGTCAATTTTAAAAACCGGATCTGGCGTAATCCGTCAAAAAACGGAACAAAAACCAGATTAACCGGATGAGACGGATCCGGTTTTATCTGTCAAGAACATGACGGATCCGGCAGAAAAACGGATCCGTCACATCCGGTTTTACGAAATATTTGCCGGATCCGGCGCTCCAGCACGACGCCGGATCGCGCCTGACGCCGAAAACCTGATGTGTGAAAGTAGCCTTAGGATAAAAGCCAAGCCAGAATCTCAATTTGCAGACACTGTGTTTCGGGGTACTGCCCCTCGTCAGTGCAAAGTGTGAGATCTGGTTTGGCTGTGTGAGAGGCGTCTGACCGATGTCCAAAAAGTATCATTTCTCCTTGCGGAGAATGCTTAGCATGTCACTCTCCGCAAGGAGAAATGATACTTAGATCCCGGTCAGACGCCTCTCACACAGCCAAACCATATCTCGCACTTTGCACTGACGAGGGGCAGTACCGCGTAACACAATGTCTTCAAATTGAGATTCTGGCTTGGCTATTATCCTAAGTCATGTGACAAGGCTCGTTAAAGGGTCGATATTGACTTTTAGGATTGCTACTTCCAGTAGATGGCACTAGAGTTCTAGTCCTCTTCCTCTCTGAAGAGACAATTTGCATAGTTAGCATATTTCCCAGAGGAGCATTGCGGCTTTAAGTCTCCTCATCTCGACATGCTTAGCATGTTGCTTTCTGCAAGGAGAAATGATACTTCTTGTACCTCAGTATCTAATTCAAAACCAGGAGTGGGTGAAAAATCCAGAAGTGGTGTCGTGTTTCTATTATACTTTTCCTCTGACTGTTTCAGTCCTGGTTTTTGCTTACAAATACTGAGGTAAAAACCTCACCAAATACTGAATGTGTGAACATGGCTTTAAATGTGATTCCCCAGGAAAGATTGACTATGGAGATGCCAAACTTCTGAGGTGGCTTTCACATTGCGTTTTGTTACACTTTCAGGGCTTGTCTGAACATCCCCACCCCGCAAAACGGGATTCGGACATATGGTGCGGGCAGAGTGAACGTGTCTCTGTCTTAGGCCAGGGTCACTCTTGGGAGAAACTCGCACAAGTCTCCCGTCTCAATACCCGGCACTGCCGCCTGTACTCGGGATCGGTGCGCTCAGAAATACATGCAGCCATACACTCCGCTCCCGAGTGCCGGCGGCAGTGCCGGGTATTGAGAGGCGAGACTCGTGCGAGTTTCTGGCAAGTGTGACCCCGGCCTTACATCATTTTCGGATGTATACGCCTACTGCAGGCCGACACCCAGACGCAGTTTACAACTCCCGAAAATGATGTACGACAGAGACACGTTCACGCTGTCCGCACCAATCTAGTCTATGGACCGTCAGTGCATACGTCCCTATCTGGTTTTGCAGGGAGGTGTTCATACGTAAGCCTCGAGGGGACCACTGAACGTGTATCAAAGCGAGACCACCGTAAGGATTTATTTTATGCTCAATTAAAAAATATTCAGAACTTTGTAAAAAGAAGAAAAATGTAGTTTGTTTCCAACTTTTTTAGTTTCCCTTCACTGCACCTGTATGAGGGCATGTTTTCTGTGCCCCGAGCTTTATTCATACCGTTATAGGGTGCATATAACATTTTATTTAACTTTTTCTTCCGGGATTTAACTTGTGTATAAAATAATTTTATATTTTTATAGATCCGACTTTTACGGAGAAGACAGTATTAAATATAAGCAAGATACTGTATTTTCTAAGATATTTTCTTAATATTTTTTAAAAACTTTGTTTTTTTAAATTTTACTTTTTTTGTCCCTTTAACCACCTTACAACCTATAGGTACATCATACGCCATGTATCCTCCTTTGATGTGGGCTCCGGCGCTCAGCTGTCATGTGTCCCTAATAGCCGCAGGTAGAATCGCGATTCACCCGCACCTGTTAGGGTATGTTCTCATGTTGCAGATTCTGCTGAGGATTTTTCCATGTGGATTTTGCTAAATCCGCAGGTAAAATGACCTGCGTTTTACCTACGGATTTGGGAACACCACAAATTATGGAAACAAATGACAAATTTTATTACTCAATATTGACTGTGATGCAGTGACCCATGTGACAGCTAGGGGGCGCTGTATGGCCTTCCCAGGACATGCATGCAGGCGTTTCCTTTCTTGTGATGGGGAAATGATGAGCCGCAGGGTTGTGCATGGCCGATATGTATCACAAGGGTGGGTGCCTTGTGGTGGAAGCTTGAACGTGTGTTGATCAGCAGAGGTACTGCTGAGGTTTTGTTACAGTGTATCAGGGAAAGCTTCCAGGTGACTTGGTGAAATGGTTGGGACCAATCACCTACAAACCCACCTAGGGGCGTGTGTCTGAACGCCCAGGATAAAGTGTGTGTGTGTGTGTGTGTGTGTGTGTGTGTGGCTGTGTGAAAGAAGACCTTTAGTGAGGTCATAACCATGTGATCCCTACCTCAACTCTGGGTGTGGTTATGGACCATATAAGGTGCCTGAGGTCTGGTCACATGGGGAGAGAGTGGTTCAGGGTGGAAGGCCTAGGTGTTGGAAGGTGTGCTGCCTTCCTGAATAGCACCTGCTGCGACCTTGGACCTGATGACACCGGTGTGTTGGGAGTCCCTGGGAGTAGGGACAGATCCCTGAATAGCACCCAGTGAGGCGTGAGTGTTGGACCGTCTCAGGAGGGGATGGTCATCCTGATAGCCTGAATAGCACCCGCTGAGGCCCTGGACCTGGTGAGGCCGGTGTGTTGGGAGACACAAGGACTAGGGTCGGATCCCTGAATAGCACCCGGACAGGCCACGTGTGTGGGCAGAGTCTGTGACGGCCTGCATTTGGGGAAGCCCCTGCCCGGCTGTGGTTCTGGAACTGTGGGGCAGTCAAGTGAATAAGGCACTGTCCGGATCGGTGAGGCCAGTGCGGCCGCTTCCCCGGGAGAAAGGACTAACCAAGAAACTGCGTCTGGAGCAGGAGCTCCTCAGAGGTAACCCCGGACGGGGGAAATAACTGTGTTGAGGCTATAGAGCCTGTTACTGGACATGGCACAGCCTGCGTGGCCTCAGAACTGAGAGAGCGGATCTCTAATGTGAACACTGATCTCTGCTACAAGACTGTTTTCTTTGTGTTGCCTTATATGGTTTACGCCGTTCAATAATCCACATAGACAGTTTAACGGAAAGTGTTCCTGAGTGACGTGAATGCGCTGCCAAGTGAGTGTCCCCCAATACACTCGGTGAGTGCTGCCTTACATATGGTGGAGAATGCTAAGGGCACTTTTGTAGCCTTGTTGCTAGGGGCAATGGCTGAGGTCTACAAGCTCGGTTGCTGGGGGCAATGGTCCAGGAGGCACGTGTGAGGTGTTTTGCGTGACTTGGTGGGGTCACAAAGGTTTTTTTTTCCCTTTCTTAAGTCGGCTTGCTGTAACTCGGAAGGGTTACGAAGGTTGCTGTGGATCGGCGGGTCCACGGAGACGGCGCAGCGGAAGTATGCACGGACTTGTGGCAGCGGGAGCTGCAGTTGCAAATTGCAGCAAGAGGTTCTGCAGCAGCAGGAGCTGTAATGACACCAGCAGCTGCTTGTGAGCGGCAGCCGGAGGTGCCGTTGATTTTGGCTACAGCAGGAGCTGTGGCAGTACCAGCAGGAACTGCAGGGGTGTCATAGAGATGTCAGAGGTACAGACTGTGCAGCCTCTTATAGGGCCAGTACCAGCCCAGAAAGAGGAATAAGGAACTGTGTGAACTCGGTCATGAGACTGCTGTGGGGGAGTCAACGGAGTGTACCCAGAGAGGGGTGGTGTCACAAAACAGGGGGCGGTAACCCGAAACAGTGATGGGTGCCCGAAAAGAGGTGGGCGATATCCCAAAAGGGGTGGGGTCACAAAAGGGAGTAGCTGCCCCAAAGGGGTGGAGTCCCGGGAATGGGGGCGGAGTATCCCAAAGATAAAGGGGTGGTGCAGACAGACGGTTGCCAGGGGCAACGCTACTATGTGTGTCCAGTCTGCTATATAAACTACCCACCCGGCAAGAGGCTACGTGGGTGTGCCCGGCAGATGAACGAGGAGGAAATGTGTGGACTGGTCGATTCTGGGAGTTCAGTGCCTCTAGTAAGGGTGGCGCCCCAGGGATTTGTAATACCCAATAGGAAGGTCGGGGTCACTTGCGTCCATGGGAGCACTAAGGACTATCCAGTGGCCAGGGTGATCCTTGAGACAATCTGGGACAGTACAGGACAGGATGTCGCTATAGTTCCGAATTTATCTTGTCTGATAATCATAGGCCAGGACTCTAAGATGTTCTCAGACATGTGGGAGAAGGGAATTCCTCTACAGCAGGAGGATTGGGGACTCACTCCTAATGGAGCTGCATACATGAAGGCAGTAACACATCCCAACATTGACGGGTCAGACGTCTGGGTGACCAGAGGGAAGGGTGAGTCTGCCCAACTTACAGACATGATGTCTCACCTGACGGGTACCACAGTGTGACTGATGATGTGGTAGAAAAAGAGAATCGAGCTGACACCCGAACAGAGAGCAACGTGAGTGTTTTCCATACAGTGAGGTGTGACACAGACACCGGGGGTGACATGTTATTGCCGTTAGCAACCACTATGGCTGAGGACAATGTTGTGCAGACAGATGTTCGGACCCAGTGTGAAGACAGTGCTCCACAAGGCGTACAGGATGACCGGTCGGGTGGTGGTGACTCCCATTCAGACGGTGACGACAGTGGAAAGGAGAACAGTAAGGCTGAGTTCACATGTTGCGTTTTTTTCGCGGTGGTTTTAAACGCTCTATTTTGCCACGAAATAACAACATCCCATGCAATCCAATGGGATTCTGCAATGCTGTGCTAATGCTACGTTTTTTTTCCGCGGCGGAATCGCTTTGCGGTAAAAAATGCAGCATGCTCATTAATTTAGCGGAATCACGGCGATTCCGCCCACATAGAAATGCAATGTTCTGCTTACTTTCCGCATGTTGCTGTGCCCACGATGCGAAAAGTAAGCAGAACATTTGCGGATGGTACCCACGGTTCGGAGGAGAGGAGACTGTCCTCCAGGCTGTGGGCACCATATCCCTGTAAAAAAATAGAATTAAAATAAAAAATATTTTTATTCTCACCTTCCGGCATCCCGCGCAGCCTTCCCGCCTCTCTCCACGCTCCCGGTCCCAGTGATCCTTTGCGAGAATGACCGCGATGACGTCGCAATCTCGCGGGAGCACGACGTCTCGCGGTCATTCGCGCAAAGGATTACTGGGACCGGGAGCGTGGAGAGAGGCAGGAAGGCTGCGTGGGACGCCAGAGGGGAGAATAATAATATTTTTTATTTTTTTTATTTTTAACATTATATCTTTTACTACTGATGCTGCATAGGCAGCCTCAATAGTAAAAAGTTGGTCACACTCGTCAAACACTATGTTTAACGAGTGTGAACAACCTGTCAATCAGTTCTCCAAGCGATGCTCCAGGTCGCTTGGAAAATGCTAGCTTTCTGCAAGCTAATTATGCTTGCAAATCGCTAGTTTTTCCGCGGGAAAATCGCGGGAATATAAAATGCGATTTTTCCCGCGGAATGGAATTCCGGAATTCTCGCGGTAACTTCCGCGGGAGTTCCGGAACGTGTGCACATAGCCTAAGACTGACTCAGGACTAAGTGGCAAGTCTTAAGGCCCTTTTACATTTAGTGATTAGGGATGGGCGAATCCTGAAATATTCGGAATCGCTAGGTTGTAACGAGTCCGATTTGGAAACTCGCTATTCGTTGCAAGTCTAGCGAGTCCAATGTTAATGAATGGGGATGCGAGTTTTGCAGCGATTCCTGTGCTGGGGAGGATTTTCGCAGAGTTTCTTAGCGATTTTGTGTCAGCAGCTGGACACAAAATCGCTAAGAAACTAGGATTGCTTGTATTAAACTGTTAAAAAACTAGCTAGGAGTTCTCTCTCTCTGTTTTGCAGCGATTCCTGTGCTGGGGAGGAGAGAGAGAGAGAGAGAGATCCTAGCTAGTTTTTTCACAGTTTAATACAAGCAATCCTAGTTTCTTAGCGATTTTGCATCCAGCTGATGACACAAAATCGCTAAGAAACTCTGCAAAAACTACGATTGCAATTCATTTGCATTGGACTCGTTACTGTGCGAGTAATCGCTTGGAAACTCGCAGAGTACCGACTCCTGCGAGTCCCCTACTACTCGCAGAGTAACGAGTCCTAACGAGTAGATTCGCCCATCCCTATTAGTGATGCACCAGCGATCCGACCCGGTCAGGATCGCTGGTGTATCGCTAAATGATCGCTAGTGAGCGGTCACACAGGCAGACCTCACAGCGATGCAGCAGCAACGCAGCGCACGATACTCACCTTTCACACACAGCGATCCTGGCGTCCTCCCGCCTGCCTCCATGCGTCGCTCGTCGTCACAGCAGGAAGCGCAGCAGGAAGCAGACGACGAGAAATGGAGCCGGACATTCTCGTGCGATCAGCCATGGACAGCGGGGGAGCCGGTCGGAGGTAAGCATCATACATAGCGATATCGCTAGTGATATCGCTATAACGTCACAAAATCAGTGTAAAACCCCCTTAAGTCCCGTCGCCGGAGGGGTAAAGGCCGGAAAGGCGCTGAATAAACTGCACCCTCTGAGAAGCTAGACAAAGAGGAGAAGCTCTCCCATTTAACCACTATCCCCAGACAACTAGAGGGTCAAGTAGACAAACTGACCATGGAAATGTGCACGTGGAAAGAGCGAGCTGACAGTTTGTACCAGGTAGAAGCGCACATACGAAACTTGGACAGAGGGCACAAAGAGATATGTCAACAGCTGGCGAAGTAATGTTTGAAGGTGGTGAGTATGGAAGTTGCCAACTCCATGCAGTTGGAGCGGCTGCGCCACCTAGAGTCCGAGCTCTCAGCAATTAAGGCCCTGAGACAAATGGGCGAGCACAGAGTGGAGGAGCTGGAGAAGGAAGTCTCTGAGCTCAGAGGTCACCTGACAACGTGGCAAGGTGTGAAAAAGACCCTAAGGGAAGAGGTGGAAGAGCTCAGAGGAGCAGTAAGAGGTCTAATAATAATAATAATAATTTTTATTTATATAGCGCCAACATATTCCACAGCACTTTACAATTATGCGGGGACATGTACAGACAATAAATTCAATACAAGTTAAGACAATTTAAACAGTGACATTAGGAGTGATGCCCCTGCTCGCAAGCTTACAATCTACAAGGAAATGGGGGGGGGGGGCGCACAGTAGTTGAAAAGTGCTTGTTATTTCAGATCTGGCAGTTATAATAAATAGGGATTTTCATATAAAGCTGCATGATCCGGTCATCAGCCCGTGTTTTTAAGTGCAATAGTCAAGTATCAAGTGCAGTTATTGTGTGCATGGAGGGTGTGGAGACAGATGAATAGTAGGGTGCAGATTCAGAATAATATTTGGAAGGAGGGAACAGGGCAAAGTTAGTTTACTGAGTAGTTGATGTGGTAGGCTTGTTTGAAGAGATGGGTTTTCAAAGCGCGCTTGAATAGGTCAGGGCTACGTAACAGTCTGATCGTCTGGGGAAGTGCATTTCAGGGAGCTGGCACAGTACCAGAGAAGTCTTGGAGACAGAGGTGCGAGGTTCGGATTACGGGGGATGTTAGTCTTAGGTCATGTGTAGAACAGAGGGCACATGTAGGGCGATAGACAGAGATGAAAGAGGAGATATAAGGCAGTGCAGAACTGTGGAGAGCTTTGTGGGTGAGAGAGATGAGTTTATACTGGACCCTGTAGTGAATAGGTAGCCAGTCAGGGCCAGACTGGCCATCTGGCAATTCTGGCATATGGCAGAAGGGCTTGTCTGGTCTTGGGCCACCTTGTCTGCTACGTTGTTAACAGAATCGGTGTTCTCAAGACACCCGTACTGTTAAAAGTTGTGATGGAGGTATCATTAGAAATGCATGGGCCTGTGTGATTTCAAATGCCAGGGTTGAATTTCAGCCCCAGTCTGTACCTGTAGCCAGTGTAATGACTGGCACAAGATGGAGGCATCGGTGAAGCGGCTGGACAGAAATATGACCCTGGCTGCCGCATTCAAGATGGATTGGAGAGGAGAAAGTTTGGTAAGAGGGAGCCCGAACAGAAGAGAGTTGCAGTAGTCCAGATGAGAATGAATAAGAGCGACAGTAAGAGTCTTAGGCTACTTTCACACATCAGGTTTTCGGCGTCAGGCGCGATCCGGCGTCGTGCCGGAATGCCGGATCCGGCAAATGTTTTGTAAAACCTGATGTGCCGGATCCGGTTTTCTGCCGGATCCGTCTTGTTCTTGACAGACAAAACCGGATCCGTCTCATCCGGTTCATCCGTTTTTCTATCCGTTTTTCGACGGATTACGCCGGATCTGGTTCTTAAAATTGACCCTTGTGGCCTTCCGAACGGGATTGGCTACTGGAAAACTATATATAGCATGTTCCTACAGCCCTTCTTTGACAGGTTGTAGAGGAGAAAGTGCAGGTTGGAGAGAAGAGCAAGTTACTGGCGAAGATGGATGTTGTCATTGGAAATATTACCACTAGAAGTTCTGTGACGGTTTCAGTAATGAGGGACAATTTTGCACTATACTTTATGTCACCTCAAGGCAGAGTACACTGGCAGGATGACAGAGTGTGAAAGATTTGTGCCCTAACCAAACTTGTGTACCTTCTGGACCAACAGTATATACCTTTGCCAACCAAAGTTGGCTATCTTGTCATGGTCTTACTATTTTTAGCTTTAGGCCACAGGTGTGTACCTGGTTGTGTTTTATGCAAAGTATTTCACCTTTTAACAAAAGTTGTGTACATTGTTAGGAAATCACCAACAATAAACACAACTTTTCAGGTGAAATACTTTGCTTCAAACACAACCAGGAACACAACTGTGGCAAAAAGCTAAAATTTACCCACAGTTATATACCTGGTTTTGAATACCTTTTTACCTTTTAAATACCCTGTATTTAACCTTTTTTTTAAACATATTTCGCCGCAGAAAGAAATGACAGACAACCAGTGTAAACAATAATTTAACTTTTATTTAAAATATTTTTTTTTGTGTAAACTGTTTTTAAAGTTAAAAAAACTTTTTTAATAAAGGTTTGAAACCAACCAAATGGGCATTTTTATTACAAAAAAAACATTATAACTCGGTGTAGTGTGGGGTGGAAATACTGCTGGAGGGGCTGCGGGACACTTTGACAATGGGAGTGTGGAGAGAGGACTGGGATCGTGGTGGGGAAGGAACAGTTAGAGGTGATGGTGTGGAAAAAGCTACAGAATGGGTGGACATGTGGGAGGCAGAAGAGGTGGTGGGCGGTGGAGTGGAGGGTTGGGCAGGGACTGTAGGAGCAGATGATGTTGATGGAAAGTTGTATGGGGAAGGAGTTTGGTACGGGGAAGGAGTTTGGTACGGGGAAGGAGTTTGGTACGGGGCAGGTTGCTGGAAGTGGGGAGATGTCTGGTACTGGGGAGGTTGCTGGTACTGGGAAGGTTGCTGGTACTGGTGAGGTTGCTGGTATGTAATAGGAGGGGGAGGATGGAAAGTGGCTGGAGGGGGTGCAGATGTAATAGGAGGGGGAGGATGGAAAGTGGCTGGAGGGGGTGCAGATGTAATAGGAGGGGAAGGATGGAAAGTGGCTGGAGGGGGTGCAGGTGGAGGAACTACAGTGGTGGGAGGTGGAGGTTGGGAGGTAACCTGCTGTAGAGCACCGTGGCACGAATGCATTACATGCATCTGCTGGGTAGGAGATAGTGTTGCCATGCGCTCCACAACAGACCTGAAAAAGGTGTGGTTTGGCGAAGATCTTGCTTCTGAATGCATGGTTTGCAGAAGTGTCTTCACCTCCAGAATGCTGGAGTTGATCTGCTGAAAGCCTGCGGAGATTTGCTCTGACAAGACTTTTAGACAGTTCTGGAAAGATGCATTCAGATGCAAGAACTCTGGCACATAAGTCTTTTCCTGACCCCTCTGCCGCTGCCGCCCAGTACCCGCAGGTGTACTAGAGGTGGCAGGGGCAGAAGGGTGGGGTAAAGGGAAAGCGATCTCCTCACCAGCAGCTTCATGTAATGTAGGCGGCCACGATGCTCCTGTGCTGGTGGATGGGACAGATGGGTCGAATGTGTGGGAAGGCTGGGAAGGTGCAGATGTACCGGGGCGGTCGAAGTGTCCCTCGGTGCCGGTCTCCTCAGGGATCGCCTCAGAAGGGTCCAATCGTGCAGGCTCCCGAGTGCTGCTCACCGTGCTGTGGAATAAAGAGAAAAAAAAACAATTAAAATACTGACATGGTATGGCCCTGGCTGAAAAAAAAAAGTTACATCTAACATTTTTTTTCACATGTGGTGTGTAATATTTACCTTCTAGTGACCATTGTTTCCCGGAGGAACGACAGGGCTTGTGCGTACTTGTACTTGCTCCTGCGTCCTCCAGATCCACTCGGGGCCCGCATCTCTTTATTGAACTCCTTCTTGAAACGATCCCTCACAGACCGCCACCGATTCACAATTCTGTTCCCTGAAACGAGAAAGGAGTGGTTAGTATACAACATCAGTGTTTCCCAAACTCCAGTCCTCATGGTCCCCAGGGGTCATGTTTTCAGGATTTCCTTAGTAAATTGAAATCCTGAACACATGATCCGTGGGGACCACGAGGACTGGAGTTCGGGAAACACTGGTTTACATCAAGCAACCGGTACTGTATATACTTACGCTCTTTAATCTGGGCCCGAACATCGAGGTCCTCCCAGTGGCCCACAAGGAGCGAACAGATTTCCTCCCAGAGTCGTCGGGTAACGATAAGGTCAGCGTGGCGGCGGTCAGCCATATTCCAGAGCGGCTCCCTTTCTCTGACGAGATCGATGAGGTGGTCCACATCGAGTCCTCCATCCTCACCGTCAGAGTCAGGAGCACGCTGTGAAGGCTGTTAAAGAAAAAGACAAAAATAACATAATTAGCCTCCACAAAAGAAATGAAATAAAAAGTGCAAAAAAACAAAGCAAAAATATTTATACTTACACGCTGGTGACCGCCGTGTTGCTGTCGCCGACGACCCTGGGAGGCACTGCGAGGACCTCTTGGCGGAGCACCAGATTGGGAAGACTAGAGAAGAAAACAAAAAATGTTATGTCTTTGGATGTAGGCATTTGTTTGCTGTGTGTGGTCTGCAGAACATTGTTTTCTATGTGTTGTGTGTAGTGTGATGTTGTGTTTCTGCGTTTGATGCAAAAAACTTACCAATTGTGAGCCCACTCCAGGTGTCTGTCCACCCCTTCCTTCTTCTTCTGGGAGCTCCTCTTCATCTTGTGAATCCTGTTTTGAAATAAAAGGCAATGAATAGACATATATTACAGAGATGATGGATTTTGGAAATAAAAACTTACCGTCAAACGCTGACGATGCGAGGGAGGGCTCCCAGAAGATGATGTGCTGTCTTCCTGGTGGCCACACTCCATGCCTGTGGGTGGTGTTCCAGCTGCTGCCATTGCTGCTGCTGCTGCTGCATCTATTGGGCGGCTGTTGAATAAAGAGAAACAAAGGGCCAATGAATATCTTGATATTCAATAGCCCTAGTTTGGAGGAATGGGGGATTTGATAATTACCGTCTCTCATCTGCTGCTGGCCTCCCCTCCTCAGCATGTTCCATTTGCTGCTCCATTTGGGGTGGTGGTGGTGCTGATGGTGCTGCAGTGGTCTCCTGCCTTCTCCTGCTGCGCTTGGTTGCTTTCTTGGGTGGCATGTTGGGTGTGGCTGTGGGTCCCACTGTCTTGCTTTTATATATGTCTTGTGGGCAGAGCTACTGAGCATGCTCAGACCAAAAAAAACGGATCCGGCCACCGGATCCGGCTTTCGCCGGATCAGGCGCATTGCGGCGCTCATAGGCTTTCATTATGTGAAAAAGACGGACACGCCGGATCCGGCATGTCCGGCTTTTTCGCCAGAGACAAAAAACGTTACAGTAGCCGTTTTTTCCAGACGCCGGATCGCGACACATTGTCGGATCCGGCGAAAACCGGATGAAACGCATGGCCATCCGGCGCGATCCGGCGCAAATGCAAGTCAATGGGGGGGGAAACTGGATCCGGCATTGCATTTCGCCGGATCCGGTTTCTGTCAAAAGCGCCGGATCGCGCCTGACGGCGAAAACCTGATGTGTGAAAGAGGCCTTAGCAGTTTCAAAGGTGAGAAAGTCGGATTCTGGGGATGTTTTTAAGAGGCAGGTGATAAGAGCGAGTGAGTGATCGGATATAGGGAGTAAAGGAAAGTTCGGTGTCGAATATGACCCCAAGCCAGAGGGCATGCTGTTTAGGAGTTATTGTTGAACCCTCCAGGGTTATTTCGATGTTAGGTAGAGTGAGTTTAGTAGAGGGGAGAAACACATGAAGTTCAGTTTTGGAGAGATTTAGTTTCAGATAGAGTGAGGACATGATGTTAGAGACAGCAGACAGACAATCCTTGGTATTTTGAATTAGGGTAGGGGTGACGTCAGGGGAAGAAGTGTATAATTGGGTGTCATCAGCATAGAGATGATACTGGAACACAAATCTGCTGATTGTTTGTCCAATAGGGGCAGTGTATAGAGAGAAAAGGAGGGGTCCTAGGACTGAGCCCTGCAGGACCCCGATAGTAAGGGGACAACGAGACGAAGAAGAGCCGGCAAAAGATACAGTGAAGGAGTGGTCAGAGGTAGGAGGTAAACCAGGAGACGGCTGTGTCCTTGAGGCCTAGAGAGCTGAGCATAGTGAGGAGGAGCTGGTGATCCACAGTGTCAAATGCGGCGGAGAGATCCAGGAGAATCAGCAGGGAGCAATGACCTTTCGATTTAGCTGTTATTAGATCATTACAGACTATAGATGAGCGACTTTGCCTTTTTTAGGGTCGAGTCGGGTTTCATGAAACCCGACTTTCTCAAAAGTCGAGTAGAACGAAATCGGCCGACTATCGTGAAAAGTCGGAGGTCCGACTGAAACACGAAACCCAATGCAAATCAATGGGGAAGCAAAGTCGTGAGGGAGTGGAGGACAGTAAACACGTCTACAGTGCCAACGACATCAATTCTTATTACTTAAGCTTGTCAACCTCAATTTACTTTATAATAATAGTTACACATACCACAATTCATGATGCTCCGATACAGCAGAGTAATATTGGTATAGTGCAATGACAAATACTTCACTTCTTACATTACATGACTGATATCTATTTTAAATTCTACAATAGCTCAAAAACCGGACAGTATATTCCTCCATACAGTATTATGGCCACCACATAGTGCGCCATACTGAATAATGAGCCTCATATATTGCTCCATACAGAATAATTGGTCCCATATAATGTTCCATACAGTATATTATGAGCTCCACATAATGTTACAGTATATGATGGTCCCCATATAATGTGCCATACAGTATAGGACGGTCCCCATAGAGTAGAATGAGCCCCACATATTGCTCCATACAGTATAATGAGTCGCATATAAAGCTCCATACAGTATATGATGAGCCCCATATATTGCTCCATACAGAATGGGCTCGATATAATGCTCCATACAGAATAGGCCTTATATGTGCTCCATATAAAGCTCCTTACCCTAAATGATGCCCCATAAGTAATGAACCCCATATAATGCTCCAGTATATGATGGGCCCCATGAATGATACTCCATTGTATGATGGGCCTATATAAAGCTCCATATATAAAGGGCCCCATATGATGCTCTAGTATGTGATGGACCCGAATATGATGCTCCATTGTATGATGAGCCTATATTATGCTCCATATATAATGGGGCCCATATGATGCTCTAGTATATGATGGGCCCCATATGATGCTCCAGTATATGATGGGCCCCATGGATGATACTCCATTGTATGATGGGCCTATATAAAGCTCCATATATAATGGGCCCCATATGATGCTCTAGTATGTGATGGGCCCCATATGATGCTCCATTGTATGATGGGCCTATATTATGCTCCATATATAATGGGCCCCATATGATGCTGCAGTATATGATGGGCCCCATGGATGATGCTCCAGTGTATGATGGGCCTATACACTGTGTGCAAAATTATAAGGCCGGTTTCACATTAGCGCTTTTTAAGCGCACGCACGGCCGGGGTAGCTCCGCCCCCGAGCCGGCTCTCTGCCCGGCGTGCCCGCCCCTTGCTTGTAGCGCCGCCTACTAGCGGACAGCGGCGCCTGCGATCGGCGCACCCTATCTTTAGCATAGGGTGCGCAGATCGTGCGCAGGCCGTGCGCTAGTTGCGCTTTGACCTGCGCTGCGCACTTTTGACGGTGCGCCGTGCACGCCAAAATCAAACTTTTCGGATTTTGGCGCGCACGGCGCACCGTCAAAAGTGCGCAGCGCAGGTCAAAGCGCAACTAGCGCACGGCCTGTGCACGATCTGCGCACCCTATGCTAAAGATAGGGTGCGCCGATCGCAGGCGTCGCTGTCCGCTAGTAGGCGGCGCTACAAGCAAGGGGCGGGCACGCCGGGAAGAGAGCCGGCTCGGGGGCGGGGCTACCCCCGGCCGTGCGTGCGCTGAAAAAGCGCTAATGTGAAACCGGCCTAAGGCTAATGAGTATTTTGATCGCATCATCCTTTTCATACATGTTGTCCTACTCCAAACTGTATAGGCTTGAAAGCCAACTTCCAATTATGTAAATCAGGTGTCTTGCATCTCTGTAATGAGGAGGGGTGTGGTCTAATGACATCAACACCCTATATAAGGTGTGCTTAATTATTAGGTAACTTCCTTTCCTTTGCCAAAATGGGTCAGAAGAGAGATTTGCCGGACTCTGAAAAGTCAAAAATTGTGAGATGTCTTGCAGAGGGATGCAGCAGTCTTGAAACTGCCAAACTTTTGAAGCATGATCACTGAACAATCAAGCATTTCATGGCAAATATCCAACAGGGTTGCAAGAAGCGTGTTGATAAAAAAAGACTCAAAATAACTGTCCATGAATTGAGGAAAATCGAGCGTGAAGCTGCTAAGATGCCATTTTCCACCAGTTTTGCCATATTTCATAGCTGCAACGTTACTGGAGTATCAAAAAGCACAAGGCGTGCCATACTCGGGGACATGGCCAAGGTAAGGAAGGCTGGAAAACTACCACCTTTGAACAAGAAACATAATATAAAACGTCAAGACTGGGCCAAGAAATATGTTAAGACAGTTTTTTGTAAGGTTTTATGGACTGATCAATTGAGAGTGACTCTTGATGGACCAGATGGATGGGCCCGAGGCTGGATCAGCAATGGCCAGAGAGCTCCACTCTGACTCAGACGCCAGCAAGGTGGAGGTGGGGTACTGGTATGGGCTGGTATCATCAAAGATGAACTTGTGGCACCTTTTTGGGTTGAGGATGGAGTGAAGCTCAACTCACAGACCTACTGCCAGTTTCTGGAAGACACCTTCTTCAACCAGTGGTACAAGAAGAAGTTGGTATCGTTCAAGAAAAACATAATTTTCATGCAGGCCAATGCTCCATCACATGCATCCAAATACTCCACAGCGTGGCTGCCCAGTTAAGGTCTAAAAGAAGAAAAAAGTAATGACATGGCCCCCTTGTTCACCTGATCTGAACCCCATAGAGAACCTGTGGTCCCTCATAAAATGTGAGATCTGCAGGGAGTCAAAACATTACACCTCTGGGAACAAACAGTGTCTGGGAGGCTGTGGTGGCTGCTGCACGCAATGTTGATCGTAAACAGATCAAGCAACTGACAGAATGTATGGATGGAAGGCTTTTGAGTGTCATCGTAAAGAAAGGTGGCTATGTTGGTCCCTTTTTTTTTATGGTTTTGAATGTCAGAAATGTTTATTTCTACATTTTGTGGTGTTATATTGGTTTACCTGGTGAAAATAAACAAGTGAGATGGGTATATATTTGGTTTTTATTAAGTTGCCTAATAATTCTGCACAGTAATAGTTACCTGCACAAACAGATATCCTCCTAAGATAGCCAAATCTAAAAAAAGCCCACTCCAACTTCCAAAAATAGTAAGCATTGATATTTTTTGTCTTTTCGGTTGATTGAGAACATACTGTAGTTGTTGTTCAATAATAAAAAGAATCCTCTCAAATACAACTTGCCTAGTAATAATTATGCAAACAAGTATAAACCTAGGGCCTTGTCAGATGACTCCCCTGTTATGGCGACATTTAATTGGGACAATTGCAGTAGAGGGGAACAGGCACCATGGTCATTTTACGCCTTCTGGCTACCCATTATTCAAGCAGATGCTAGGATCCATGACTTGCTAAAATAATTTTTTGCTATTAATGAGGGTACAGCCCACAGGGAAATAATATGGGATGCGTCTAAAGCTTATCTGAGAGGACTGTTGATCTCGGAAGTGAATAGAGTTACAACTAAGTCTAGAGAATATGAGGAACTTCTACAGAAGGAAGCTATCTCTGCAGAACTGCAATATTTTAAAACTCCGTTGGATATACATTTTAACGCATTAAAAGATGCGGAAAAACGATCAGCCCAACATAAGCTTTCAAAAGCTGCAGATAAACGATACTTCCGGCGGCAGGTTTATTTCGGGGAGGGGGAGGGAACTGGACATCTCCTAACTACCCTGATCAAGACTCAATCTGGCCCTGCAATGGTAGCGGAGATAAAAAAAAACAAAAATGGGGAACTAGAAAGATCTTCTGGGGCAATTCTAGCAACTTTTAGCGAGTTTTTTGAGACATTATATACCGTAATTCGCAGGGCGGGTTCTCTGACGAGTTGCTCAGTAGCTTTTTGGGGACTGCTGGTCTGCCTACTCTGTCAGAATCGGAAGCTGTTGAGCTGGAGGCACCAATTAGTCTGGAGGAATTAGAGGAGGCTCTAGATTCAATTTCAGGGAATAAGACACCAGGGTCTGATGGGCTGTCTGTGGAGGTATATAAACAGTACTCAAATGTAATGCTTCCACAGCTGTTGAAGGTGTTTGAGGCGGCTAGGGAAGATGGGCACTTGTCCTAAGGATCCTTGTCTTCCAGAGTCATACAGGCCTATCTCCCTTTTAAACGTTGATGTCAAGATTTTTGCAAAGATTCTGGCGATGCGGCTGTCTAGAGTAATATCTAGTAATATTCATCCAGATCAAACTGGTTTTATGCCAGAGAAATCAACTGCAATTAATATCTGGCGGTTGTATCGAAATTTACAGATCCCATCAAAGGGAAAGGAACCTAAGGCTGTTGCATCTTTGGATGCTGCTAAAGCATTTGACAGCGTCGAATGGCCATATCTGTGGGCTATATTAGCCAAGATGGGTTCCCGTAAAAATTTTATTGCCTAGATATAGCTGCTGTATTCGAGTCCAGAGGCCAAAACTAGAATTAACCCCTTCACCCCCAAGGGTGGTTTGCCCGTTCATGACCGGGCCAATTTTTACAATTCTGACCACTGTACCTTTATGAGGTCATAACTCTGGAACGCTTCCATGGATCCCAGTGATTCTGACATTGTTTTCTCATGACATATTGTACTTCATGTTAGTGGTAAAATTTCATTCAAATAACTTGCGTTTATTTGTGAGAAAAACGGAAATTTGGCGAAAATTTTGAAAATTTCGCAATTTTCCAACTTTGAATTTTTATGCCCTTAAATCACAGAGATATGGCACACAAAAAAACTTGATAACTAACATTTCCCACATGTTTACTTTACATCAGCACAATTTTGGAACCAAAAATTTTTTTTGTTAGGAAGTTATAAGGGTTAAAAGTTGACCAGCGATTTCTCATTTTTACAACACCATTTTATTTTTAGGACCACATCACATTTGAAGCCACTTTGAGGGGTCTATATGATAGAAAATACCCAAAAGTGACACCATTCTAAAAACTGCACCCCTTAAAGTGCTCAAAACCACATTCAAGAAGTTTATTAACCCTTTAGGTGCATCACAGGAATTTTTTTGAATATTTAAAAAAAAAATGAACATCTAACTTTTTTTCATAAAAAAAATACTTCAGGTTCAATTTTTTTTATTTTACCAAGGGTAACAGGAGAAATTGGACTGCAAAAGTTATTGTGCAATTTGTCCTGAGTACGCAGATACCTGATATGTGGGGGGGGACCACTGTTTCGGTGCATGGCAGAGCTCAGAATGAAAGGAGCGCCGTTTGACTTTTTCAATGCAAAATTGGCTGGAATTCAGATTGGACGCCATGTCACGTTTGGAGAGTCCCTGATGTACCTAAACAGTGGAAAGCCCCTACAAGTGACCCCATTTTGGAAACTAGACCCCCCAAGGAACTTATCTAGATATGTGGTGAGAACTTTGAACCCACAAGGGCTTTACCGAAGTTTATAACGTACAGCGGTACAATTAAAAAATCATATTTTTTCCACAAAAATGATCTTTTCACCCCAATTTTTATTTTCCCAAGGGTAACAGGACCCTAAAAGTTATTGTGCAATTTGTCCTGAGTACGCTGATACCCCACATGTGGGGGTAAACCACTATTTGGGCGCATGGCAGAGCTCGGAAGGGAAGCAGTGCCATTTGACGTTTTTGGCAGGAAATGAGATCGGACACCATGTCGCGTTTGGAAAACTCCTGATGTACCAAAACAGTGGAAACCCCCCACAAATGACACCATTTTGGAAACTAGACCCCCTAAGGAACTTATCTAGATGTGTGGTGAGCACTTTGACCCCCCCCAGTGCTTCACAGAAGTTTATAATGCCCGGGCGTGAAAATAAAAAATTCGTATTTTTTCCACAAACATGATCTTTTAGTCACCATTTTTTTATTTTCCCAAGGGTACCAGGAGAAATTGGACCCCAAAAGTTGTTGTCCAATTTTTCCTGAGTATGCTGATACCCCATATGTGGGAGAAAACTACTGTATGGGCACACGTCGGGGCTCGGAAGGGAAGTAGTGACGTTTTGGAATGCAGACTTTGATGGAATGGTCTGCGGGTGTCATGTTGCCTTTGGAGAGCCCCTAATGTACATAAACAGTGGAAACCCCCAACAAATTACACCATTTTGTAAACTAGACCCCCCAAGGAACTTATCTAGATGTGTGGTGAGCACTTTGAACCCCCCAGTGCTTCACAGAAGTTTATAACGCCCGGGCGTGAAAATAAAAAATTCGTATTTTTTCCACAAACATGATCTTTTAGTCACCATTTTTTTATTTTCCCAAGGGTACCAGGAGAAATTGGACCCCAAAAGTTGTTGTCCAATTTATCCTGAGTATGCTGATACCCCATTTGTGGGAGAAAACTACTGTATGGGCACACGTCGGGGCTCGGAAGGGAAGTAGTGACGTTTTGGAATGCAGACTTTGATGGAATGGTCTGCGGGTGTCATGTTGCCTTTGGAGAGCCCCTAATGTACCTAAACAGTGGAAACCCCCCACAAATGACCCCATTTTGAAAACTAGACCCACTAAGGAACTTATCTAGATGTGAGGTGAGCACTTTGAACCCCCAAGGGCTTCACAGAAGTTTATAATGCCAGGGCATGAAAATAAAAAAATCGTATTTTTTCCAGAAACATGATCAATTAGTCCCCAATTTTTTCATTTTCCCAAGGGTAACAGGAGAAATTGGTCCACCAAAAGTTGTTGTCCAATTTGGCCTGAGTACGCTGGCACCCCATATGTGGGAGAAAACTACTGTATGGACACACATCGGGGCTCGGAAGGGAAGCAGTGACGTTTTGGAATGCAGACTTTGATGGAATGGTCTGCGGGTGTCATGTGCGTTTGGAGAGCCCCTGATGTACCTAAACTATTGAAACTCCCCACAAGTGACCCCATTTTGGACACTAGACCCCCCACGGAACTTATCTAGATGTGTGGTGAGCACTTTGAACCCCCAAGTGCTTCACAGAAGTTTATAACACTCGGACGTGAAAATAAAAAAATCATTTTTTTCCACAAAAATGATATTTTTGCCCCTAATTTTTTATTTTCCTAAGGGTAACAGGAGAAATTGGACCCCAAAAATTGTTTTGCAATTTGTCCTGAGTAGGCTGATACCCTACATGTGGGGGTAAAACACTGTTTGGGCGCATGGCAGAGCTTGGAAGGGAAGGAGCACCATTTGACTTTTTCAACTCAGAATTGGCTGGAATTGAGATCAGACGCCATGTTGCATTTGGAGAGCCCCTGATGTGCCCAAACAGTGGAAACCCCCCAATTATAACTCCAACCCTAACCCCAACACACCCCTAACCCTAACCCTAGCCCTAACCCTAGCCCTAACCCTAGCCCTAACCCTAGCCCTAACCCTAGCCCTAACCCTAATGGGAAAATGGAGATAAATACTTTCTTTTTAATTTTATTATTTTTCCCTAACTAAGGGGGTGATATCGGGGGGTTTGATTTACTATTTATGGCGGTTTTTATATTTGGCAGCTGTCGCACGCTAAAAGACGCTTTTTATTGTAAAAATAGTTTTTGCATCACCACATATTGAGAGCTATAATTTTTCCGTATTTTGACCCACCGAGTCATGTGAGGTCTTATTTTTTGCGGGACGAGTTGACGTTTTTATTGGTACCATTTTCGGGCACGTGACATTTTTTGATCGCTTTTTATTCCTATTTTTGGGGCGCAGAATGAACAAAAACCAGCGTTTCATGAATTTCTTTTGGGGGGGTGCGTTTACACCGTTCCGCGTGCGGTAAAATTGATAAAGCGGCTTTATTCTTCGGGTCAGTACGGTTACAGCAATACCTCATTTATGTCATTTTTTTATGTTTTTGTCGGTTTTATGCAATGAAAACTATTTTATATAAAAAATAATTATTTTTGCATCGCTTTATTCTGCGAGCTATAACTTTTTTATTTTTTCGCTGATGATGCTGTGTGGTGGCTCGTTTTTTGCGGGACAAGATGACGTTTTCAGGGGTACCATGTATATTTATATGAGTCTTTTTGATCGCGCGTTATTACACTTTTTGTTTGGCGGTATGATAATAAATCATTATTTTTTGCTTCGTTTTTTATTTTTTAAGGGGTTCGCTAAAGGGGTTAACTAATGGGACAGTTTTATAGGGCGGGTCATTACGGACGCGGCGATACCTAATATGTGTACTTTTATTGTTTTTTTTTTTTTATTATTTCCAAAAAATGGATTTATTGGGGGAATATTTTTTTTTTTTTTTCTAATTTATTTGGTGATTTTTTTTTAAATTATTTTAACACTTTTTTTTTTTTTTTTTTTTTTTTTACTTTATTAAATAGTCCCAGGTGGGACATCACTGTCCTGTGACAGATCGCTGATCTGTCACATCACAGATCACTGTGACAGATCAGCGATCTGACACAGGCACTGCAGAAGGCTTCCTCATGCCTGCGCTTTGCAGGCACTGAGGAAGCCAGCTTCCTCAGGCCCCCGAAGGCCCCCGTCGCCATCTTGGATTCGGGGGCCTGGAGGAAAGGAGCCCCCCGCAGCAGCGCTGCACATTGCGCTGCCGTGGGGGGCTCAGGGAAGCACGGAGGGAGCCCCCTCCCTGCCAATGCTTCCCTTTAACCCCCGGTACACCGCGATCATGTTTAATCGCGGTGTGCAAGGGGTTAACGTGTCGGGGGCGGTCCATGACCGTCCCTGACACATTGTGCCGGGTGTCAGCTGTGATAATCAGCTGACACCCGGCCGCGATTAGCGGCGCTCACCACGTGGGCGCCGCTGATCGCGCCGACGTACTATCCCATCCATGGGCATAGGGGCCCAGGTCCCATGGACGGGATAGTACGTCGGATGGCAGAAAGGGGTTAATGGGGAGATCTCAAATACAATTAACTTACACAGAGGGACGAGACGGGTGCCCCCTGTCTCACCTACTGTTTGCTCTGGCAATTGAGCCCTTGGCAGTAGTAATTCGGGCGACACCTGAAATTAAGGGGTTTGGGTATGAGTCTTTGCAAGAAAAGATAGCGTTGTATGCTGATGACATGCTCTTGTTTTTGGGAGAGTGGCCATCTTCTCTGAGGGTGGCAATGGAAGTCTTTGGATCCTTCGCAGTGATCTCTGGTTTATGTTTAACTGGGAGAAATCTTCAATTATGCGGGTGGGAGATGCTCCCGAGAACTCCTTGGAATTGGCCGGACAATTAAATGTAGTCAAAGAGTTTACATACTTGGGAATTCATATTGGGTATAATATACAAGATTTTGAGCGTTTAAATATTACCCCGCTACTTGCTAAATTTCATCAAAAAATAAAGGACTGGTGCAAGTTACCACTGAGTATGGTGGGAAGGGCAAACCCGGTAAAAATAGTTTTCATGCCACAAGCTTTGTACGCCCTCCACAATGCGCCCATTTGGATTCCTGGTCGAATATTTTATCAGATAAACAGAATATTTACAGAGCTTATCTCGAAGAGGAGTGTTCCTTGAATTCGGTTGGAGGTTTTGCGTACATGGAAAGAACTGGAGGGATTAGCGGTTCCTGACCTATTTCTGTATTATCTTGCAGCGCAGTTGCAGCATTTCAGAGGATGGGGGGAGGAGGATTCCTTCAGGCAAAGTTCCTCAGGATGTATGCTTACATGCGTAGTGGGAAAGGACTTACTGGTGCAGGCGCTAGACTCTCAGGGCGGTTCCGTCAGGGTCAAGCTATCAATAGTTCGATAATGAAGTGCATGGATAAGGTATGCGGCCAAAGAAATATTGGGTATACAGGGAATTATGGTGCATTCCCTGATCTGCAGAAACTTGACATGTACAGAGCTAAATAAATTAGAGGGTTTTGAGCTATGGGAGAGGAGAGGGCTTAAACTAGTATCACAGCTTTATTACAAAGGGGAGTTTCGATCTTTTGAGGATCTCAAACAGACATTTTCCATCCCTAATAAAGATTTTTTCAATATCTCCAGCTGAGACATGCTTGTGGAGCACAACAGCGACTTGCTCCACTAGGTAATCCAGCTAAAACGCCGCTGTTGGATAGAGTAGTGATGGGAGGAGGATCAAGAGGTATTATATCCATGATATATGCAACCATGTTGGAAAAGAGAGTGGCAAGTTTGTAGACGCTGAAGAATAAGTGGCAAGTTGTTGTAGGTGATTTAACAGATGATGAATGGGAGGATGCATTGCAAGAAGTCACGAAAGTCTCGGTTAGCGAAGCGCAGAGAGTGTCGCATCTTTATTTGCCTCATCAAGTTTATCGAACCCCTGTACGGCTGTTGAAAATGGGCTATGCTAGAGAGAACAGCAAAAGAACAAGGTTTACCCATACAGGCCTCCAAACAAATGCACTATCAGGATGCAGTGGACCCATATAATAAAGATGGCAACACAAGTGCAAAAATACCAATCAAGCAACTGCTCCAGCCTACCAATACATGGAGGGGGCGATTGCCTGGTTTGTTGATGCACAAAACAACTTGCATGCGGCGCTGTTCACACTATGGCCCGCACAGCATCCAGGCCAGCCTAGTACCAACACCCTTCTATTAGTTCAGGCGGGCTGCCCAGCGCTAAAAAAATGCATGCCGTGTGAACAACAGACACCGCAGTTTACAAGACCAAATGGGCCCAACTGCACCCCCAATAAAAAGTGCAAAAAACACATTTAAAAAAAAAACGATCTTTGACGTAGGTTACGGGCTCACGTATTTTGGCCAAAATATCAGCTAATACTCCACATTTTTTTTTAAATGTGTTTTTTGCACTTTTTATTGGGGGTGCAGTTGGGCCCATTTGGTCTTGTAAACTGCGGTGTCTGTTGTTCACACGGCATGCATTTTTTTAGCGCTGGGCAGCCCGCCTGAACTAATAGAGGGGTGTTGGTACTAGGCTGGCCTGGATGCTGTGCGGGCCATAGTGTGAACAGCGCCGCATACAAGTTGTTTTGTGCATCAACATACCAGGCAATCGCCCCCTCCATGTATTGGTAGGCTGGAGCAGTTGCTTGATTGGTATTTTTGCACCTGTGTTGCCATTTTTATTATATGGGTCCACTGCATCCTGATAGTGCATTTGTTTGGAGGCCTGTATGGGTAAACCTTGTTGTTCTTTTGCTGTTCTCATTATTGGAGGATTTTCAAGTCCTCTTTTTGTACTGTGCTGTATTGCTATGCTAGAGAGGCAGATTGTTGTAAATGTGGAACGCCCAATGCGGATCTGCTACACATGACCTGGAACTGTCCTCGGTTACGTAGGTTTTGGGGAGGTGTGAATGATTTACTTAATACTGTCTATCAATGTCAAATGGTACTAGACGCCAAAATGGCTCTTCTGGGGCGGGTGGAGACTTTGCTGCTTTCGGAGGAGCACCAGCTGGCAGTCTCACAAATATTATATCAAGCTCGTAAAAGGGTGGCGGCTCACTGGAAGGGATCTGTACCCACAATCACGGAAGTTACCAATGCAGTTAATAATAATATAGATATGGAAAAATATGTGTATCAAAAGAGAAGAACAATCAAGAAATGGGAAGATATGTGGTCACCTTGGTTGGACACACCCGGGTTGGCGCCTCCTAGAATACCATGGATAAGAGCGTTGAGGAGGATATAACCCAAAAATTGTAGATGTGAGAGACGAAATGCATCGGGAGAGACAAGAGGTGTTTTTTTTTTTTTTTTTCAGGTGAGGGTGGGGGGTGAGTTGGGAGGGATTATTGTGAGGTTCTGTTGTTTATGTAATACACTATTTGGGAAATATCCTGTACAGTTGTGGCCAAAAGTATTGACACCCCTGCAATTCTGTCAGTTAATACTCAGTTTCTTCCTGAAAATGATTGCAAACATAAATTCTTTGGTATTATTATCTTCATTTAATTTGTCTTAAATGAAAAAACACAAAAGAGATTGAAGCAAAAAAGCAAAACATTGATCATTTCACACGAAACTCCAAAAATGGGCCAGACAAAAGTATTGGCACCCTCAGCCTAATACTTGGTTGCACAACCTTTAGCCAAAATAACTGCGACCAACCGCTTCCGGTAACCATCAATGAGTTTCTTACAATGCTCTGCTGGAATTTTAGACCATTCTTCTTTGGCAAACTGCTCCAGGTCCCTGATATTTGAAGGGTGCCTTCTCCAAACTGCCATTTTTAGATCTCTCCACAGGTGTTCTATGGGATTCAGGTCTGGACTCATTGCTGGCCACCTTAGAAGTCTCCAGTGCTTTCTCTCAAACCATTTTCTAGTGCTTTTTGAAGTGTGTTTTGGGTCATTGTCCTGCTGGAAAATCCATTACCTCTGAGGGAGACCCAGGTTTCTCACACTGGGCCCTACATTATGCTGCAAAATTTGTTGGTAGTCTTCAGACTTCATAATGTCATGCACACGGTCAAGCAATCCAGTGCCAGAGGCAGCAAAGCAACCCCAAAACATCAGGGAACCTCTGCCATGTTTGACTGTAGGGACAGTGTTCTTTTCTGTGAATGCCTCTTTTTTTTCTCCTGTAAACTCTATGTTGATGCCTTTGCCCAAAAAGCTCTACTTTTGCCTCATCTGACCAGAGAACATTCTTCCAAAACGTTTTAGGCTTTTTCAGGTAAGTTTTGGCAAACTACAGCCTGGCTTTTTTATGTCTTGGGGTAAGAAGTGGGGTCTTCCTGGGTCTCCTACCATACAGTCAATTTTCATTCAGACGCCGACGGATAGTACGGATTGACCCTGTTGTACCCTCGGACTGCAGGGCAGCTTGAACTTGTTTGGATGTTAGTCAAGGTTCTTTATCCAACATCCGCACAATCTTGCTTTGAAATCTCTTGTCAATTTTTCTTTTCCGTCCACATCTAGGGAGGTAAGCCACAGTGCCATGGGCTTAAAGCTTCTTAATGACACTGCACACTGTAGACACAGGAACATTCAGGTCTTTGGAGATGGACTTGTAGCCTTGAGATTGCTCATGCTTCCTCACAATTTGGTTTCTCAAGTCCTCAGACAGTTCTTTGGTCTTCTTTCTTTTCTCCATGCTCAATGTGGTACACACAAGGATACAGGACAGAGGTTGAGTCAACTTTAATCCATGTCAACTGGCTGCAAATGTGATTTGGTTATTGCCAACACCAGTTAGGTGCCACAGGTACGTTACAGGTGCTGTTAATTACACAAATTAGAGAAGCATCACATGATTTTTCGAACAGTGCCAATACTTTTGTCCACCCTCTTTTTTTATGTTTGATGTGGAATTATATCCAATTTGGCTTTAGGACAATTCTTTTTGTGTTTTTTAATTTAAGACAAATTAAATGAATATAATATCAAAGAATTTGTGTTTGCAATCATTTTCAGGAAGAAACTAAGTATTATCTGACAGACTTGCAGGGGTGTCAATACTTTTGGCCACAACTGTTTATGACTACCTGTTTTTTTCAATTTTTGAGATAATCACACATGTGGGCCAATGTTCCAGGTGTCAATGATGCACTGAGAGTGGTGGGTGGAGGAGCACTTTCTGCCAAATCCACATACCTCCAGTCATGCACAAACCCTGTACCTTACCTTGGCAAGCCAACATTTTCTCTTGCCCCCCCCGAGAAGCATCCTCCTCCCCAAAATAATCATCCTCCTCATCCTCTTCCTCCTCCTCCTCTTCCTCTTCTTCCTCCACCTCGTCCAGGACAGTTCCCTGAGCAGACAATGGCTGACTGTCATCAAGGCTTCCCTCCTCCTCCTCTCCTTCTTCCACTGCAGACACCTGATCCTTAATGTGCGTCAAAGTTTGCATGAGCAGACGCATCAGTGGTATGCTTATGATGGCGTCGTCTGCTCTTACCAGCCATGTGCATTCCTCAAAACACTGAAGGACTTTACAGAGGTCTTCCAGCTTTGACCACTGCACACCCGACAACTCCATGTCTGCCCTCAAACTGCCTGCCCGTGTATCCTCCCACAAATGCATTACAGCCTGCCTCTGTTCGCACAACCTCTCAACCATGTGCATGATGGAGTTCCACCTTGTTGCAACGTCTATGATTAGGCGGTGCTAGGGGAGGTGGAGCGACCGCTGCAGCCTCTGCATACGAATGGAGTCTACGGGCGAGTGATGGATGTGCGATCAAAGTCTTCGCACCTTATGGAGCAGGGCTGCTAACTCCGGATAATTATTTAGGAAGCACTGCACCACCAGGTTCAAGGTGTCAGCCAGGCAAGGTATGTGTCTGAGTTTTGCAAGGGCTATGGCTGCCACAAAATTACGGCTGTTATCACTGACTACCTTGCCTGGCTCAAGATCTAGACTGCCCAGCCATGACTCAGTTTCACGCTGCAAGTAGTCGGCCAGTACCTCCGCGGTGTGTCTGTTGTCGCCCAAACACATCATCTTTAAAACAGCCTGCTGACGCTTACCACTAGCTGTTCAATAGTGAGACACCTCATGTGCAACACTGGAAGCTGTCAACGAGCTTTCGCTTCTGGAGGAGGAGGGTCGAATGCCTACAGCCAACTGTTTCCTATACCATGTGCTAAGCAGCACTGTCCCACCGTCGCTGTCCCCTGTGGACCCTGCATCCACCACATTAACCCAGTGTGCAGTGATGGACACGTAACGGCCCTGGCCATGCCTACTGGCCCATGCATCTGTTGTGAGGTGCACCTTTTCACTCACTGATTGTTTGAGTGCATGGACAATGCGGTCTTTCACATGCAGGTGGAGGGCAGGTATGGCTTTTCGAGAAAAGAAGTGCCGACTGGGTAGGTCATAGTGTGGGACAGCGTAGGCCATGAATTCTCGGAACGCTTCGCTTTCAAGCAAACGGAAGGGCATCATCTCTAATGATATCAGTTTGGCAATGTAGGCGTTCAAAGCCAGTGTACGCAGATGAGAGGATGAGTACTTTCTTGTCCTACTCAGAGTGTCTGGTAGGGTGAGCTGGACTTGAGAGCTGCATATGGGGGAACTAGTGGAGGACCTGACGGACTGACAGGGGGCTGGTGATGGTGATGGCCTAGATTCAGTCTTTTGTTGCAAAAACATTGTGCTTCCCTGACTGCTTTGGCCTTGCGACAACACCTCAACATTTCTTGCTGCTGGTGTGTGTACCGGTGGCCTTACAGTGGGGGAAGTGATGGAGCGATGCTAGCTACCTTCAGTCGGAGCAGGTGCACATGTGCTACCTGAGGTTTTGTAGTCCATCCACGCTTGCAAGTGTATGGTGATTAAATGTCTAAGCATGCAACTGGTATTCAAATTTCAGAGATTTTTCCCTCGGCTAAAGGTCCTTCTGCACTTCTTACAGATAACCTTTGCCTCATCAATAGGATTTTGGTCAAAAAAGTGCCACACTGCACTCTTCCTACTATGGTATAAATTTTCAGGGCTTTCACGCTGTGCTAATTTGACAGTCTGGCCAAGCTGTCCTGTAACTCTTTTTGTTTTTTTACCACGTTTTGGACAGCTAAGGACCTGCCAGATAACCACTGCTGCGATGACGATGCCTGCTGCGGATCCTTCTCCTCTTCTGACCTATTGCCAGTGGCACCCTCTTCCCCCAAATGGATGCCAATCCGGGTCAACAACTGGGCCATCCATCACCTCCTATTCAATTTCATCTGCACCTTCCTCTGTGTCACCGTGTAAGGAGGTATAGTATGCGGGAAGGGGCACCTGAATTTCATCAGGGTCAGATTCTGGCTCAGTAGACTGCGAGGGCAATGTAGTGCTCTGGGTCAATGTACCAGCAGAATCATCTAGCAGTGGCTGTGCATCAGTGCACTCCATGTCAGATTCATCTTGGACTGGGGAATTCAGGATTTGACTTGATAACCCAGGCATGGTATGTGAAAAGAGCTCCATGGAGTAATCTGAAGTGTGGCCTGCAGCATCCTTCACTTTTGGTGGGGGTGAAGGACACAAGGAAAGGTGGTGTTCATGACCACACAAGGAAAGGTGGTGTTCATGACCACTGACGACTCAGTGCTTGCAGTTTTTGAAACTTCAGAAGAGGAGGCGATAGAGCTGGAGGCTGTTTCGGCAATGTAAGCCAAAACCTGTTCCTGATGCTCCGGCTTTAAAAGCGGTTTACCTGCTCCCAGAAAAGGGAACCTTACAGGCCATCTTGAGCCAGACGATGATGCTGGCTCAACATCTTCCTTAGCTGCTTTTGGCATAACCAGCAGATGTACCAGCTGCCCTTCCCCGCCCACGTCCACGGCCTCTTCCACCATACTTCCTCATGTTTTGGAAAACATACCAAAAATACCAGCAGATATATGGTACTATATGAGGAGCGTACAGCTGTATAAGGTGTAGTGAAAATTTTAAATCTCCGTATACATTTCCTTATTCACAGACGCTCTCACAGTATGGATTTGACCGTAATCCAGTCAGCAGATATACGGAAGCGGACAGCTCTATACGGTGTAAGTATGGAAAAATGTAGCTCCATCTATTTTTTTACGGAGTCACACACAGACGCTGTCTCAGTATGTATTTGACCGTAATCCAAACAGCAGGTATACAGTACTGTATCAGAAGCAGACAGCTCTATACGGTGTATGGAAAAATGTAAATCTATGTATATTTATTTCCGTCACACACAGACGCTGTCTCAGTATGTATTTGACCGTAATCCAAACAGCAGGTAAACAGTACTGTATCAGAAGCGGACAGCTCTATACGGTGTATGTATGGAAAAATGTACAGTAACTCTCCGTCTATTTTTTTATGGAGTCACACACAGATGCTGTCTCACTATGGATTTGACCATAATCCAAACAGCAAATATACGGTACTGTATCAGAAGCGGACAGCTCTATACGATGTATGTATGGAAAAATGTAACTCTCCGTCTATTTTTTTACGGAGTCACACACAGACGCTGTCTCACTATGGATTTGACCGTAATCCAAACAGCAGATATACGTTATTGTATCAGAAGCGGAAAGCTCTATACGGTGTATGTATGGAAAAATGTAAATCTCCGTCTATTTTTTTACGGAGTCAAACACAGATAGCATGTATTTGTCCGTGATACCAGCCGGTACACGGTAGTGTGTGAGGAGCGTACAACCTCAATACAGTGTGGGAAAAAATGAACGCTTGGTTACTGTTCAGAAAAAAATAATAAAAGTAGGAGAGCTTTGGAAAAAGCAGTGTGCACACAGCAATGCAGCTATCAGGTAGCCTAATAAGGCAGCCAAATAACCAGCGCTGCTGCACACAAAAAAATCCTCCCCTGTCACTGCACACTAACTGTACAGCACAATTGCTATCACCAGGAGCACAAATACTTTTTTTCTTCCCTGCCTATCTGTTTTCTTTCCTGCCTAACATTCTCCCTATTGAGAATCAGGGGCAGCCAGCAACCTCTCCCTCTGCTAAGATCAGCAGAAGTAAAATGGCGGTCGGCGGTCAGGGCTTTTATAGCCACTGTGACGCCACACAAAGCAAGTCAATCACTGAAATGCCCTTCTCTAAGATGGTGGTGGCCGCTGACCATGTCATCGCGTTGCCCACAGTATGTGTCCTTTCTCATTGGCAGAGAAAAGGTGCCTGAACACATTATGGGAAACGCGACTTTGGCGATCAGGTCGGCGACCGCGTGGCTGACCTCACGCTATGGTCAGGTTTCACTCAGCAAAACCCGTCTTTAGCGAAAGTCGGCGACTTTTGAATTTGACCGACCCGTTTCGCTCAACTCTATTAGAGACTTTGCTCCAACAAAGTGTTAATCCCCACAGTGGGGAAGCTCACTCAGTGCACAGGTAATTGCGTGAACTAGTGCTGCAAGCATGTATACAGCAGTAAGTGCTCCGTCAGCAGGGGTGCCACTCCAAAGAAAATTGCCACAATGAATACAAAAATTGAAAACAACGGATGGCACTCACCGGTTAAAAAACTTTAACTGGTCACCAGTAGAAGCGCTACTGCAGCGCGAAACAGCTGTCGTCCATTCCACTCCTACTCCCATCCTCCCTACGCCGATGTTTTAAAGTATTGGAATAAAGAAGTTTTTTAACCGGTGAGTGCTATCCGTTCCTTTCAATTTTTGTATCTATTAGAGACTTTAGTGAGGGCAGTTTCAGTGGAGTGCAAATAGCAGAAACCAGATTGTAAGGGGTCGAGAAGAGATTTTTCCCAGAGACAGCAGATTGTCAGGAACACCGCACTGAACTTGCTCACTGAGCCAGTGTGCGTGTCCTGAGTAAAGCGAACTGTGCTCAAAGATACCTGTGGAGCGGGCAGCAGCCGAGTAGATGCGTACTTCAGAGCTGCAGGACCTGAAGCACGTGACTGCTAGGGGCGTGGCCTAAACTCCACAGAGCTAGGAGCTGCAAGATAACTCCTAGCAGGGTAACTGCGAGACAAAGTTACCAGGGGGCATAGACAGGGAGAATAATCAAGACGTAGCCAATGAGTTACACACAGAGATAGCTGCAAAGGTACAAGAGGGGCAAGCAGAGAGTAGTCAGGTCACAGGCAATGAGTCATACACAGAGATAATAACGCAGTACAAAATCAACAGGCAACTAAAACCGGGTCAGAACCAAATAAACAAGCCATAGCAACAAACAGGCACACAGGGGTCAGCACCTTAGGCCAAAGGCAAAAGTATAACTGGCAGGGATTGAAGCTTCCCAGGGGTTTAAGAAGCTCTCCCAGAACCAGAAAGAGACCACAATCATTAACCCCATGTGTGCAGGTCAAAACCTGCACCGATCTCCAGACATTAACCCCAGGTGTGCAGCTCAAAAACCTGCACTGGGATCATGACACAGATTAGATGGGAGTGGACCAAGCGTTCCAGGAGTTTAGAGATGAAGGAAAGGTAGCAGTGCAGTTCTGGTCCAGGGATGGCTTTTTAAGTAAAGGGGTTATGATGGCATTTTTAAATGAGGAGGGAAATATACCTGTAGAAAGAGAGAGGTTAAAATATTTTAGACAGGTGAGTGGTGACCATTGGTGAGAGAGACTACAGGAGATGTGAAGGAATGGGGTCACTGTTGCAGGTTGTAGCAGAAGCGAGGAGCTTGGAAACTTCTTCTTCTGAAACAGGCTCAAAGATGTCTTGTGAGCTTGAGGTGTGGCAGGGATAGGGAATCCAGGCACTGAGGAGATTGGGCTGAGATATCCTGATGGATGTGGTTGATTTTTTTTCTAGGAAATAAGTGGTCAGATCCTCACCGCTGAGGATGGTGTTGGGGGCCTGTACTTTAGGTTTCAGGAGGGAGTTTAAGGTTTCAAAAAGTCGTTTTGGGTTGTTGGATAGTGAGGTGATGAGGGTGGTGAAGTAGGATTGTTTGGCCAGATGAAGGGCAGAGTTATAGGTTTAGAGCATGAACTTAGAGTGGGTGAAATCTTCTGCTAAGAGAGATTTTCTCCACTGGCCAGTCCTCATTGAAGCAGCCAGCCGGCGACCAATTACCCCAGGTGTAGTTCCCTGACTGACCTGAGGGTAAGGGGGGGGCGCCGGAGAGCTGCGAGTTCCAAAGTGGAACAGAAAAGTGGGATATACATAAAACCCCGCAGTTCGTGAAATATGGTTAGCAGTGGTGGGACATCCAAAGCAACCCCCTGCGATAAATTGTTAGGGCAAGATCAGCTTGCTATTTTTTTATCACATGGTGGCAGCGGTGGGATAATTAAGATAAGCCCCCCTGTGCATGTGATAGCCGTGTGTCGGCAGTGCGTCGCATCCCTCCGTCCGTGACAAAACCATGTCAGCGGCGGTATCGTGACATATTGCAGGAGGAGAAGTTGGTGGTCAAAGACGTACAGCAGCTGTGCCCAAGTGATAACAATGCGGAGCTGCAAATGACCATCTTGGCAAGGTGTCCTGAAGAAGGTAAATCTCAGGAAGAGTGTGAGGGTGTGCATGAGGCTTTTAAAAAGGTGGTCAAAGCGTGTGGGGTGCACTGGGCACCTGAGACTCAGCAGTTGGTGGTACTGTCAACCAGGAAAGACACAGTGAAGCGGGTGGCTGTCCTGATGGATATGCATCTGCAATTCCTCCCCGCTAAACAGATGATCATATGGAGTAATGTGAAAGCCGCTCAACGTCTGGAGCTGGCGAGGGAAACTAAAAACCGGCTGGGCTTGGTGGAAGACGTAATTCCGGTACCCATACATCTGGTGGGAAGAGTCGTTGGAAGACTCGGGAAAGTGATGCAAAACCTTGTGAATAGATCCAGTGTGGTGAGGGTGAGGATCCCACCTGATGGTGAAGTCCAGGTATCTGGTGAAGATAGCATGATTCCAATCACTGTTATTGGCTCCATGGAAAGCCTTAGGAACTTCCGAATGCACCTAGAATATCGGGTAATGTACCTGCAGGAGATAGAGCAGTTAAGGCTGAACCGACTGCAGATTAAGAAACAGATGCAGAACATCAGGTGGTGGCCGCCTTCATCCCGGTTTATAAAGACCCGTAGGTACCCTCCAAATAATGAGATGGCGGGTAGCCAAAGACTTTCAGCGAGAAAAGATTGTCGCAAATCTGCAAGTGGCAGTTCTACTCACAGTATGAGGCTGGGAAACCCGGACAGTAGCTCATTTGATGTACTAGATGGGTCAGGCTCAGACCAGACAGTGGGCTCGACTCTAAGTAGGACATATGACCGCATCAACAGGGAAAGCCGGTCATGGAGAGAAAAGTCGGGTGACGGAGCATACGGGGAAAGTGTGGAGACTAATAAGGGTCTGGTAACACAGTTGGACTGTGACTTAAAGGCCAAAGCTCAAGGCCGACATAAGGACCGCTGGGGGCGGGGAAGGCCTGACAGATTGACTCTGCAACGGGAAAGGACAAAGTCCGATAATGTGGTGGTCCCAGAGAGGGATAAAATGAGAGTGATGGACTACGTCTCGGGAGCTGATGCACAAAGACAACTGAGAGGGCCCTCTCGACTGGTAGGGCAAGGTGACATGGATGCCCGGTCTCGAGGCCCCCGGTTTGTGACAAGTGTTCAACCCCATAAGTTTGAACAGGGGGGTATGTGATGCAGTGACCCCTGTGACAGCTAGGGGACACTGTATGGCCTTGCCAGGACATTCATGCAGGGGTTTCCTTTATTGTGATGGGGAAATAATGAGCGGCAGGGTTGTGAATGGCCGATATGTATTACAAGGGTGGGTGCCTTGTGGTGGAAGCTTGAACGTGTGTTGATCAGCAGAGGTACTGCTGAGGTTTTGTTACAGTGTATCAGGGAAAGCTTCCAGGTGACTTGGTGAAATGGGTGGGACCAGTCACCTACAAACCCACCTAGGGGCATGTGTCTGAATGCCCAGGATAAAGCCTGTGTGTGTGTGTGGCTGTGTGAAAGAAGACCTTTAGTGAGGTCATAACTGTTCTGAATGAGTCACCAAAGGAGGATAAAACAAAAATACAAGCTAAGTCCAGAAAACCGGAGAGGTTGGTAGCTATCGGATTGCAGACCCCTGATCCTATCCACAACAACTAACAGTAGCCATGGGGGGTTCCTACGATGCCCTAGACCCCTCGATCACAGCCGGAGAACTAAATAGGCCTAAAGAAAGAAAGGGGAAATCTAAACTGACCCAGAGCAGACCCCAAAGCAATAGGCAGCCCCCAACAAATAATGACGGTGAAGCAAGATGAAAACACTAACACAGATAGAAAGATAGGTTGAGCAAATGATGGGGCCCAAGCTAACTAAAAAGGACAGGACAGAAAAGCTGCTGTCTGCAATCCGTAAAAAACCCTACCAAAAAATGTCCCAACCAACTGAAAGGAAAAACAGGCCCTGAAGTCGCTAGGACTTCAAAAAGACTATATCAGCACTCAGGTAAATTCTGAAGACAGAGCAAAGAGACAAACTGATCAGAGACAAAAATGGAACTCAGCACACCCCCGACCGGGGATGGCTGAACTCCAAAAAGCAAGGTAAACAAAACAAAACTAATAAGTTCAAAAGCAGAGCAAAAACTTATCTTTGGGAAGCAGGAATCAGACTGGTCTCCAAGAATCCAGCAGAGAAATCACCAGCGACTCAGAAGGGCGTCGGCTGCCTTATATCCAGTCAGAATTTCCTGTTACCCAGTCATCATCTACCAGATCAGGTGTTTGGTAATCAGCCTCACTACCTTCCTTCACCAGAAGAGGGAGTTCATCAGACATTGACGGTGAAGGGGAAAATGAACTCACAACACATAACCATGTGATCCATACCTCAACTCTGGGTGTGGTTATGGACCATATAAGCTGCCTATGGTCTGGTCACATGGGGAGAGAGTGTGTACCTGAATGGTTCAGGGTGGAAGGTCCGGGAAGGTCTAGGTGTTGGAAGGTGTGCTGCCTTCCTGAATAGCAACTGCTGCGACCTTGGACCTGGTGTGGCCGGTGTGTTGGGAGTCCCTGGGAGTAGGGACAGATCCCTGAATAGCATCTGGTGAGGCATGAGTGTTGGACGGTCTCAGGAGGGGATGGACGTCCTGAATAGCACCCGCTGAGGCCCTGGACCTGGTGAGGCCGGTGTGTTGGGAGACACAAGGAGTAGGGTCGGATCCCTGAATAGCACCCGGACAGGCCACGTGTGTGAGCAGAGTCTGTGACGGCCTGCGTTTGGGGAAGCCCCTGCCCGGATGTGGTTCTGGAACCGTGGGGCGGCCTAGTGAATAAGGCACTGTCCTGTTCGCCAGTGCGGCCGCTTCCCCAGGAGAAAGGACTAACCAAGAGTCGGCGTCTGGAGCAGGAGCTCATCAGAAGTAACCCTGGATATGGGGAATTAACTGTGAGGCTATAGAGCCTGTTACTGGACATGGCACAGCCTGTGTGGCCTCAGAACTGAGAGAGCGGATCTCTAATGTGAACACTGATCTCTGCTACAAGACTGTTTTCTTTGTGTTGCCTTATATGGTTTATGCCGTTCAATAAACCACAGACTGTTTAACGGAAAGTGTTCCTGTGTGACGTGAATGCGCTGCCAAGTGAGTGTCCCCCAATACACTCGGTGAGCGCTGCCTTACATGACACATACATAAAACAGCACAATACCCATTAAAAACAGTTAAAAATGCAAAAAAGCAAACAAGTCATATCATGGAATCATGATACAATGACTCTCCCACATCAAAATCCCATACAGCAAAACCATGTATAAAAAATGTGTTTATATACAAGGCAACCTCCACAAGAATGATTATATCAAAAATAGTTTCCATACAATAGAATCCATGTGGACCACATCAGTGGCAAGTCATTTTCTTGACCATCATGGGAGTAGATACCATGATATACAAGTATTGGTAGTGGACCAAGTAAAGGGCAGTGTTCGTGGTGGTAATCTCACAAAGGAACTCCTCCACAGGGAATCTCGCTGGATTTTTATTTTAAGGAGTATGGCCCCGCAGGGGTTGAACGAGGAATTGTTGTTCTCTGGCTTTTATGGCTAATTTGGGATCTTCTTCTTTTTTCCAGATGTCCAATTGGACTTCTTTGGAGTATTGATATATCTTTGACTTTTGCCGTGAGTTCTCCATTCTCTACGAATTAACTTTGCCTGTGGGACCGAACTTGCCTTGCATTGATTCAGTGACCATTTATAAATTTTCTTCCTTGTTCCGTGGTGTTTCTTTAGTTATTTGCTTTCAAATATTTTGGCTTTTTCAGCATTCTGTATGTATTTTTTGACTATTCACAGCAACATGTTTTTCACCTTTTTTATGCCTCTTGCGGTTGCAAGTCCATTGTTAGGCCATGAATCATCATCTCTGTTCCATTTGGATGACATAGTAATCTTTGCGATTTGTAATGTCTATAAGACCTCAAAACAATAACATGGGACCTTTGTTACTGAGAGCATCAATTTTGACCATCTTTATAGAGCACAATTTTCGGGTCAGATGCAATACTTACCTTTAATTGACCTATCTTTGATGAATTATCTTTTTCATCATTGATACACCTTTTTTTTTACAGGTCAACTATTCGACATTTGCCCTAAGGCTACCAGGTGTAATTATCACTATGCCTTTGGCATGTCTCTATAAAAATAACTTTGTTGTTAAAATCTACAATTTAATCTATTGTGCATTAGAACAAAATAAAATAATAAAATCTTGATCTTGAATAATATGATTGGATCCATGTATGGCACATTGATTTGAGCACTTATGATTGGTTGATGCATTTTGAAATTGTTGCTTTTTATATCATTTGCATCTGTACCGTGGTTTTTTGACTATATTATGTACATTTTTGCACCATCTATGCCATACATGCGTGCTTCTTTCCACCTTATGCACGCTTTGGTTACATCATCTTTATGGTGATGTTTGCGCATGCATTCTGGTCACACAATGCATACTTTCTGCATTATTTGTGATGATCATATTTGCGCCTTCCTATTCATCATACATATTGTGTGCACTTTTTAAATCATAGAATCGTAGAGTTGCTGTCTGCAATCTGCCAAAACCCTATCAAAGACATAAGCCAACAAGCTGATATGAAAAAGGCCCTGAAGCAGCTAGGCTTCAAAAACTAAATCAGCACTCAGGTATTTTCAGAAGACAGAGCTAAATGAATTCAGCACACCCCAGCAGGGAATGGCAGAAATCCAGAAAAACAAAGTCAAAGCACCAAAGCAAAAGGCCGAGCAGCAAACTTAGCTTTAGAGGAGCAGGAATTCAGACTGGTCTCCAAGGATCCCACAGAGAAATCACCCGCAGGGCAGAAGGGCGTCGGCAGCCTTATATCCAGTCAGTAACTCCACTCAGCCAGTCATCATCATCAGCCTCAGGTGTTTGATAATCAGGCTCACTACCTTTCTTTACCAGAAGAGGGAGTTCCTCAGGCCTCAGTAATGAAGGGGAAAATGAACTCACAACAATTTGCTCTTCTCCAGTCTTCTGGGACTTCTCCTGTTCACCAAGAATTTTCAAAGATTATGGAGAGGGGTTCAAAAATTTCTTTTGCTATCTCCTTCAGCACTCTGGGGTGTAATTCATCTGGACCTGGAGACTTGAATTCATTTAGGTTAGCTAAGTGTTTCCTCACTATCTTTCTGTTTATAGATATCCTGGATTCTTCTATTCCCTTAATAGGACAGTGAAGAACAGTTGATGTGACATTTCCTTTCTGAGAGAAAACAGATGCAAAATAGGAATTTAAAAGTTCGGCCTTCTCAACATCCTGTCTTACCATTTCATCATTTTCATCCTGTAAAAATCCTATAGAATCTTTGACTTTTATTTTACTTTTGACATATCCCCAAAATCCTTTATTATTGCTTTTGACATCTCTTGCAAGCCTCAATTCATTGTCGGCTTTAGTTAATCTGATTTGTGCCCTGCAGGTTCTGCAGACATCATTATATTCTTCTTTAGATATGCCTCCCTATTTCCATTTTATAAACATTTTTTTTCTTCCTTTTTAGCATGTGCTTAAGTTCTGTGTTCATCCATCCTGGTTTTCTTAAATGCTTCCTATTCTTCCCTCTTTTCGGAATTGTTAACAATTGTGCTTTGAGAATTTCATTTTTCAAGATTTCCCATCCTTCCTGGACATTTTTGTCTTTAAGGATATCCAGCCATTGGATCCCTCCAATTCTCTTTCTGAATCCCTTAAAATCTGCCTTTCTGAAATCTAACCTTGAAGTCTGAGTCTTCACAGGTCTTCCTCCCCTAGTTATCCAAAATTCTAAAATAGCATGGTCGCTACCTCCTAGGGTCCCAGCCACTTTTACCTCCTCAATAGTGTTGAGCGATACCATCCGATACCCTAAAAGATCGGATGGTAACGGCCCGATACTTTTTTTTCGTATCGGGTATCGCCGATTCCGATACCGGAAGTCCCATTCAAGTCTATGGGACTTCCGGTATCGGAATAAGAAAAACCCTTTTCTCTCCTTGTACAGCCTCTCGGGGGGGGGGGGGTTTATGGACCTTCCAGGGGTCTGTGCCGACTACCCGGGGGTCTGTGCGGACTGCCGGTGGTCTGTGCCGGCCTGCCGGTGGTGTGTACCGACTGTCTGGGTGTCTGTGCAGGCTGCGGGGGGCTGTGCCGGCCTGCCGGTGGTCTGTACCGACTGTTCGGGTGTCTGTGCAGGCTGCGGGGGGCTGTGCCGGCCTGCCGGTGGTCTGTACCGACTGTTCGGGTGTCTGTGCAGGCTGCGGGGGGCTGTGCCGGCCTGCCGGTGGTCTGTACCGACTGCCCGGGTGTCTGTGCAGGCTGCAGGGGGCTGTGCCGGCCTGCCGGTGGTCTGTACCGACTGCCCGGGGGTCTGTGCGGACTGCCGGTGGTCTGTGCCGGCCTGCCGGTGGTCTGTGCCAACTGTCCGGGGGTCTGAGCAGGATCGTCCGATGGGACTACAAGTCCCATCGGGCGATGCCTGCTACCATGACGGTGATTGACACATTAGCCAATGATGGGACAGTAGTAGTCCCATCATCCGGCTAATGTGTTGAATGTAAGAAAAAAAAAATACATACTACATGCTACATACATGCTACATACATGCAACATATATACTACCTACATACATACTGCATATATACCACATGCATGCAACATGCATACTACATATATACCATTGTGCCGACTGTCCGGTGGTCTGTACCGACTGTCCGGGGGTCTGTGCAGGCTGCGGGGGGCTGTGCAGGCATCGTCCAATGGGACTACAAGTCCCATCGGGCGATGCCTGCTACCATGACGGTGATTGTCACATTAGCCAATGATGGGACAGTAGTAGTCCCATCATCCGGCCTATGTGTTGAATGTAAGAAAAAAAAAAATGCATAATACATACATACTACATGCTACATACATGCAACATATATACTACATGCATGCAACATACATACATACATACTGCATATATACCACATGCATGCAACATGTATACTACATATATACCACATATATACTACATGCATGCAACATGCATACTACATATATACCACATATATACTACATGTATGCAACATGCATACTACATATATACCACATATACCGGGGGGCTGTACCGACTGTCCGGGGGACTGAGCGGACTGCCGGGGGTCTGAGCGGACTGCCGGCGGTCTGTACCAGCCTGCCGGGGGTCTGTGCGGGCTGCGGGGGGCTGTGCTGGCCTGCCGGTGGTCTGTACCAACTGCCTGGGGGTCTGCGGACTGCCGGGGGGCTGTGCCGGCCTGCCGGTGGTCTGTGCCAACTGTCCGGGGGTCTGAGCAGACTGCGGGGGTCTGTGCAGGATCGTCTGATGGGACTACAAGTCCCATCAGGCGATGCCTGCTACCATGACGGTGATTGACACATTAGCCAATGATGGGACAGTAGTAGTCCCATCATCCGGCCTATGTGTTGAATGTACAAAAAAAAAAAAATACATACTACATACATGCAACATATATACTACATGCATGCAACATGCATACTACATATATACCACATATATACTACATGCATGTAGCATTTATACCACATATATACTACATGCATGCAACATGCATACTACATATATACCACATATACCGGGGGTCTGTGCCGACTGTCCGGGGGTCTGTGCCGACTGTCCGGGGGTCTGTGCCGACTGCCTGGGGGTCTGTACCGGCCTGCTGGGGGGCTGTGCCGACTGTCCGGGGGTCTGTGCAGGCTGCGGGGGTCTGTACCGGCCTGCCGGTGGTCTGTACCGACTGTCCGGGGGTCTGTACTGGCTTGCCGGGGGGCTGTGCCGACTGTCCGGGTGTCTGTACCGGCCTGCCGGGGGGCTGTGCTGGCCTGCCGGGGGGCTGTGCCGACTGTCCGGGGGTCTGTGCAGGCTGCAGGGGTCTGTGCAGGCATCGTCCGATGGGACTACAAGTCCCATCGGGCGATGCCTGCTACCATGACGGTGATGGACACATTAGCCAATGATGGGACAGTAGTAGTCCCATCATCCGGCCTATGTGTTGAATGTAAAAAAAACAATAAAAAAAAAAACATACTACATATATGCATGCAACATGCATACTACATATATACTACATGCATGCAACATGCATACTACATATATACCACATATACTACATACATACAACATATATACTACATGCATGCAACATGCATACTACATATATACCACATATACAGTGGGGAAAAAAAGTATTTAGTCAGTCAGCAATAGTGCAAGTCCCACCACTTAAAAAGATGAGAGGCGTCTGTAATTTACATCATAGGTAGACCTCAACTATGGGAGACAAACTGAGAAAAAAAAATCCAGAAAATCACATTGTCTGTTTTTTTTTCATTTTATTTGCATATTATGGTGGAAAATAAGTATTTGGTCAGAAACAAGCAATCAAGATTTCTGGCTCTCACAGACCTGTAACTTCTTCTTTAAGAGTCTCCTCTTTCCTCCACTCATTACCTGTAGTAATGGCACCTGTTTAAACTTGTTATCAGTATAAAAAGACACCTGTGCACACCCTCAAACAGTCTGACTCCAAACTCCACTATGGTGAAGACCAAAGAGCTGTCAAAGGACACCAGAAACAAAATTGTAGCCCTGCACCAGGCTGGGAAGACTGAATCTGCAATAGCCAACCAGCTTGGAGTGAAGAAATCAACTGTGGGAGCAATAATTAGAAAATGGAAGACATACAAGACCACTGATAATCTCCCTCGATCTGGTGCTCCACGCAAAATCCCACCCCGTGGGGTCAGAATGATCACAAGAACGGTGAGCAAAAATCCCAGAACCACGCGGGGGGACCTAGTGAATGAACTGCAGAGAGCTGGGACCAATGTAACAAGGCCTACCATAAGTAACACACTACGCCACCATGGACTCAGATCCTGCAGTGCCAGACGTGTCCCACTGCTTAAGCCTGTACATGTCCGGGCCCATCTGAAGTTTGCTAGAGAGCATTTGGATGATCCAGAGGAGTTTTGGGAGAATGTCCTATGGTCTGATGAAACCAAACTGGAACTGTTTGGTAGAAACACAACTTGTCGTGTTTGGAGGAAAAAGAATACTGAGTTGCATCCATCAAACACCATACCTACGGTAAAGCATGGTGGTGGAAACATCATGCTTTGGGGCTGTTTCTCTGCAAAGGGGCCAGGACGACTGATCCGGGTACATGAAAGAATGAATGGGGCCATGTATCGTGAGATTTTGAGTGCAAACCTCCTTCCATCAGCAAGGGCATTGAAGATGAAACGTGGCTGGGTCTTTCAACATGACAATGATCCAAAGCACACCGCCAGGGCAACGAAGGAGTGGCTTCGTAAGAAGCATTTCAAGGTCCTGGAGTGGCCTAGCCAGTCTCCAGATCTCAACCCCATAGAAAACCTTTGGAGGGAGTTGAAAGTCCGTGTTGCCAAGCGAAAAGCCAAAAACATCACTGCTCTAGAGGAGATCTGCATGGAGGAATGGGCCAACATACCAACAACAGTGTGTGGCAACCTTGTGAAGACTTACAGAAAACGTTTGACCTCTGTCATTGCCAACAAAGGATATATCACAAAGTATTGAGATGAAATTTTGTTTCTGACCAAATACTTATTTTCCACCATAATATGCAAATTAAATTGAAAAAAAACAGACAATGTGATTTTCTGGATTTTTTTTTCTCAGTTTGTCTCCCATAGTTGAGGTCTACCTATGATGTAAATTACAGACGCCTCTCATCTTTTTAAGTGGTGGAACTTGCACTATTGCTGACTGACTAAATACTTTTTTTCCCCACTGTATACTACATGCATGCAACATACATATATATTACATGCAACATGCATACTACATGCATGCAACATACATACATACTACATATATACCACATGCATGCAACATGCAAACTACATATATACCACATATATACTACATGCATACTACATATATACCACAAACATACACTCACTGGCCACTTTATTAGGTACACTATGCTAGTAACGGGTTGGACCCCCTTTTGCCTTCAGAACTGCCTCAATTCTTCGTGGCAGAGATTCAACAAGGTGCTGGAAGCATTCCTCAGAGATTTTGGACCATATTGACATGATGGCATCACACAGTTGGCGCAGATTTGTCGGCTGCACATCCCTGATGCGAATCTCCCGTTCCACCACATCCCAAAGATGCTCTATTGGATTGAGATCTGGTGACTGAGGAGGCCATTTGAGTACAGTAAACTCATTGTCATGTTCAAGAAACCAATCTGAGATGATTCGAGCTTTATGACATGGCGCATTATCCTGCTGAAAGTAGCCATCAGATGTTGGGTACATTGTGGTCATAAAGGGATGGACATGGTCAGCAACAATACTCAGGTAGGCTGTGGCATTGCAACGATGCTCAATTGGTACCAAGGGGCCCAAAGAGTGCCCAGAAAAAATTCCCCACACCATGACACCACCACCACCAGCCTGAACCGTTGATACAAGGCAGGATGGATCCATGCTTTCATGTTGTTTACGCCAAATTCTGACCCTACCATCCGAATGTCGCAGCAGAAATCGAGACTCATCAGACCAGGCAACGTTTTTCCAATCTTCTACTGTCCAATTTCGATGAGCTTGTGCAAATTGTAGCCTCAGTTTCCTGTTCTTAGCTGAGAGGAGTGGTACCCAGTGTGGTCTTCTGCTGCTGTAGCCCATCTGCCTCAAAGTTCGACGCACTGTGCGTTCAGAGATGCTCTTCTGCCTACCTTGGTTGTAACGGGTGGCAATTTGAGTCACTGTTGCCTTTCTATCAGCTCGAACCAGTCTGCCCATTCTCCTCTGACCTCTGGCATCAACATGGCATTGCCGGCCACAGAACTGCCACTCACTGGATTTTTTTTAGTTTTCGGACCATTCTCTGTAAACCCTAGAGATGGTTGTGCGTGAAAATCCCAGTAGATCAGCAGTTTCTGAAATTCTCAGACCAGCCCTTCTGGCACCAACAATCATGCCACGTTCAAAGGCACTCAAATCACCTTTCTTCCCCATACTGATGCTCGGTTTGAACTGCAGGAGATTGTCTTGACCATGTCTACATGCCTAAATGCACTGAGTTGCCGCCATGTGATTGGCTGATTAGAAATTAAGTCTTAACACACAGTTGGACAGGTGTACCTAATAAAGTGGCCAGTGAGTGTATATACCACATGCATGCAACATGCATACTATATGTATACCACATATATACTACATGCATGCAACATACATATATACTACATGCATGCAACATATATATAATACATATATACTACATGCAACATACATACTACATATATACCACATGCATGCAACATGCATACTACATGCATGCAACATACATATATACTACATGCATGCAACATACATATATACTACATGTATGCAACATAGGCTAGTTTCACACTAGCGCTTTTGAGCGCAGCGACGGCCTGCGCACGGCCGCCGCTAAGCCCCGCCCCTGCCACGCCTCCGCCGGTAGCTCCGCCTACAGGCGCACGACGCTGCATGCGTCCTGCGTCCCCTATCTTTATCACTGGGGGCGCAGGCTGTGCGCAGTATGCGTTTGGTGGCGCATGCGTCCTTTTGACGGTGCTCCAACCTGCGCCAAACGCAACCTGATGCAGTTTGGTTGCGCCGGCGCACCGTCAAAAAGGCGCATGCGCCGCCAAACGCATACTGCGCACGGCCTGCGCCCCCAGTGATAAAGATAGGGGATGCAGGGCACATGCAGCGTCATGCTCCGGTAGGCGGAGCTACTGGCGGAGGCGCGGCAGGGGGCGGGGCTTAGTGGCGGCCGTGCGCAGGCCGTTGCTGCGCTCAAAGATGCTAGTGTGAAACTAGCCATACATATATACTACATACAATACATTCATACAATACATACATATAGACATACAGTACATATAACATAGAGTACATACTCACCATCACTTGTCACTTTGATCCCCGAAGCCATTGTCATTTTTGGAATAACTATTAAAATAACAAACAAACAATATACTCCCTGATCCGCAGAAATCCACGAGAGTCCCACGACGATCTTGCGTGGAGAACTGCAGCATTAGCTGATGCTACCGTTCTCTACGGGCCCCAGGAAACCAGTGTCGGGAGGTAGGTATCCTTCTACCCTGTATTCCTCCGCCAGTGTAAAAAAAATAAATAAATAAAGTCCCTAGTCTCACTTTATGGCAAAAGCTGCATGGGAAATTTCTCACACAGCAATGCCATAAAATGAGACTAGGGACTTTTTTTTTCTTTACAGTGGTACAGACCCCCTGGCAGTCGGCACAGATCCCCGGCAGGCCGGCAAAGATCTCCGGCAGGCCGGCACAGCCCCCCGGAAGGCCGGTACAGACCCCCGGGCAGGCGGCACAGCCCCCGGCAGGCCGGCACAGACCCCCGGCAGTCCGCTCAGACCCCCGGACAGTCAGTACAGACCACCGGCAGGCCGGCACAGCCCCCCGGCAGGCCAGTACAGACCCCCGGCAGTCCGCTCAGACCCCCGGACAGTCGGTACAGACCGCCGGCAGGCCGGTACAGACCCCCGGCAGTCCGCTCAGACCCCCGGACAGTCAGTACAGACCACCGGCAAGCCGGCACAGCCCCCCGGCAGGCCGGTACAGACCCCCGGACAGTCGGTACAGACCACCGGCTGGCCGGCACAGACCCCCGGGCAGTCGGCACAGACCTCCGGACAGTCGGCACAGACCCCCGGTATATGTGGTATATATGTAGTATGCATGTTGCATGCATGTAGTATATATGTGGTATATATGTAGTATGCATGTTGCATGCATGTGGTATATATGCAGTATGTATGTATGTTGCATGTATGTAGTATGTATTTTTTTTTTTTTTTTTACATTCAACACATAGGCCGGATGATGGGACTACTACTGTCCCATCATTGGCTAATGTGTCAATCACCGTCATGGTAGCAGGCATCGCCCGATGGGACTTGTAGTCCCATCGGATGATGCCTGCACAGACCCCCGCAACCTGCACAGCCCCCCGGACAGTCGGCACAGCCCCCCCGGCAGGCCGGTACAGACCACCGGCAGGCCGCTCAGACCCCCGGACAGTCGGTACAGACCACCGGCAGGCCGGCACAGCCCCCCGGCAGGCCGGTACAGCCCCCTGGGCAGTCGGCACAGACCCCCGGGCAGTCGGCACAAACCCCCGGGCAGTCGGCACACACCACCGGCAGGCCGGCACAGACCCCCGGGCAGTTGGCACAGCCCCCCGGCAGGCCAGCACAGACCCCCGGCAGGCCGGTACAGACCACCGGCAGGCCGGTACAGACCCCCGGCAGTCCGCTCAGACCCCCGGACAGTCGGTACAGACCACCGGCAGGCCGGCACAGCCCCCCGTCAGGCCGGTACAGACCCCCGCAGCCTGCACAGACTCCCGGACAGTCGGTACAGACCACAGGCAGGCCGGCACAGACCCCCGGAAGCCCGGTACAGACCCCCGGGCAGTCGGCACAGCCCCGTGGTATATATGTAGTATGCATGTTGCATGCATGTGGTATATATGCAGTATGTATGTATGTTGCATGCATGTAGTATATATGTAGCATGTATGTAGTATGTATTTTTTTTTTCTTACATTCAACACATAGGCCGGATGATGGGACTACTACTGTCCCATCATTGGCTAATGTGTCAATCACTGTCATGGTAGCAGGCATCGCCCGATGGGACTTGTAGTCCCATCGGACGATGCCTGCACAGACCCCGGACAGTCGGCACAGCCCCCCGGCAGGCCAGCACAGCCCCCTGGCAGGCCGGCACAGACCCCCGGGCAGTCGGCACAGCCCCCCGGCAGGCCGGTACAGACCCCCCGGCAGTCAGCTCAGACCCCTGGACAGTCGGTACAGACCACCGGCAGGCCAGCACAGCCCCCCGGCAGGCCGGTACAGACCCCCGCAGCCTGCACAGACCCCCAGACAGTCGGTACAGACCACCGGCAGGCCGGCACAGCCCCCCAGCAGGCCGGTACAGACCCACGGCAGCCCGCACAGACCCCCGGGCAGTTGGCACAGACCACCGGCAGGCCGGCACAGCCCCCCGGAAGGCTGGTACAGACCACCGGGAGGCCGGTATGGACCCCCGGGCAGTCGGCACAGACCCCCGGGCAGTCGGCACAGACCCCCGGGAGGCCGGTACAGAACCCCGGGCGGTCGGCATAGACCCCCCCGGAAGGCCCGAACTGACGGCGCATCATGATGCGCACAGACCGCGCATCATGATGACGTCATTTCGGCAGCCAATCAGAGCCACAGCAGTGGCTCTTTGCATTATGGGAACTTCCGATTCCGATATTGAAAAAATATCGGTACTCGGTATCGGAATTCCGATACAGCGAATATCGGCCGATACCCGATATTTGCAGTATCGGATTGCTCAACACTACTCCTCAACCATTTCCTCCCTGTTTATAAGGATTAGATCCAAGGTAGCAGTTCCCCTTGCTTTCTCCGCTACCTTTTGGAAGATAAAGTTGTCAGCAAGAGAGGATAAGAATTTCCTTGACCTGTTAGTTTTGCCTGAGAGAGAGATTCCCAACAAATGTCTGGATAGTTGAAGTCTCCCATGACCACTATGTCATATTTTTTGGAGAACTTGGCCATTTGATGCATAAAGAGTTCATCCATATCTTCAGCTTGCACAGGCAGCCTGTAGTAAATGCCTACAATGGTGTCCTTTCCATTTTTCTGTCCTTGTACCCAAACAGTTTCCACAGAATTCCCAGTCTCTGAAGCTTCAATCTCTGTGCAGATTGACGCGTTTCTAACATACAATGCGACACCTCCTCCTCGTTTATCAAGTCTGTTTCTTGCAAATAAGTTGTATCCTTCTAGTCTTGTATTCCAATCATGTGTATCGTTCCACCAAGTTTCAGTGATTCCAATGACATCATATTTCTTTTCCTGTGTTAGTAGTTCCAATTCTCCTTGTTTGTTGCCCATGCTTTGTGCATTAGTATAGAAACATTTTTTAGTTTGTGATTGTTTTCTCTTTCTCCAATATTTGTATTATTTAGATACTTTTGTCTTTGTTCTTCCTTCCCACTTCTAATAGCAGAGTTCTCAATAGCATTTGTCAGGTGTATGGCTTTTTCTGGTCTTTTGCTTCCCTTCCCATGTTGTTCTAGTTTAAAGCTCTCCTTACAAGTGTAGCAAAGCGACTTTCAAATACTTGTTTTCCAGTCTTCGTAAGGTGCACCCCATCTCTAGCAAGTAGTCCATCGTATAGGTAATTCACTCCGTTATCCAGAAATCCAAATCGTTGCTGACGGCACCATCGGCGTAGCCAGTTGTTCACCTGCAGAATCTTATTCCACCTCCTTGTTCCATGGCCATCCACTGGGAGGATGGAAGAGAAGACCACCTGCGCTCCCAGTTCTTTCTCTTTCTTGCCTAAGTTTTCAAAGTCTCTGCAGATGGTTTCCAGGTCATTTCTTGCAGTGTCATTTGTCCCCACATGTAGTAGCAGGAATGGGTAGTCATCTGTAGGTCTGAAGAGTCCTGATATCCTGTCAGACACATCTTTAATTTTTGCACCTGGAAGACAGCACATTTCTCTTGAAGTTATATCCGGTCTGCAGATAGCGGCCTCTGTTCCTCTCAACAGGGAATCCCCCATGACCACCACTCTCCGTTTCTTCTTCACAACATTTTTCTTTCTCCATCCAGGAGGACTCTGAAGGCGTACAAGGTTGCTGTTTGTGGGCAAAGTCTTATCCTGATGTATTTCTTCATCGTTTTCCTGCGTGAGAGTCTGGTACTGGTTCCTGAGAAGTATTTTTAGTGTATTGCCACATTATTTGCGTCGTTTACATGTACATTTTTCTATTTAACACACATATTGCGTGCACAATTTATCCTATTGCTTGGCTGCATAATTTGCGTGCACAATTAGTGTTTGGTGATTTGGTGTTATCCACCCATGCGCTTTTACATTCATTTAACATTAGCCTTTATCACTTAATTATCAATATGCAATGTTTATGGTTTCTTGGCCTTCAATACATTTCCCTGCCATATATGTATATTTTTTGTCATCTTCTTTGCACTGCTTGCGCATGTGCCCTTTCATATTTGTCTTTTTCTATTGCGCCGCTCATGTATGCACTCAATCATTTAGTGCATGTGCATCTGTGTAGCATTTCACTGCCTGAGTTACCTAAGACATGCGCTCAGTTCACAATCTCAGTGTATTGTTGAGTGGCCATTTCTACCTGTATTACAAATGTATGTTTTTTCTCATTGGAGATGAAACTATTAAGAGTATCTAGATTCTGGCTATATGGTCCGTTTTTGGCCTTTATTAGTCTATTTGCTTTATCCATTTCGCCATTATTACTGCTCATTGTGTACATCGTTCATTATACTACGTACTTTTCATTGTGCCGTTCATGTATGCGTTATTGTATGGGGCCATGCAATGTACAGTTAGGTCTTTATATATTTGGACAAACACCACATTTTTCTAATTTTGGTTCTAGACATTACCACAATGAATTTTAAACAAAACAATTCAGATGCAGTTGAAGTTCAGACTTTCAGCTTTCATTTGAGGGTATCCACATTCAAATTGGATGAAGGGTTTAGGAATTTCAGCTCCTTAACATGTGCCACCCTGTTTTTAAAGGGACCAAAAATAATTGGACAGATTAAATAATTGTAAATAAAATGTTCATTTCTAGCACTTGGTTGAAAACCCTTTGTTGGCAATGACTGCCTGAAGTCTTGAACTCATGGACATCACCAGATGCTGTGTTTCCTCCTTTATGATGCTCTGCCAGGCCTTCACTGCGGTGGTTTTCAGTTGCTGTTTGTTTGTGGGCCTTTCTGTCTGAAGTTTAGTCTTTAACAAGTGAAATGCATGCTCAATTGAGTTGAGATCAGGTGACTGACTGGGCCATTCAAGAATATTCCACTTCTTTGCTTTAATAAACTCCTGGGTTGCTTTGACTTTGTTTTGGGTCATTGTCCATCTGTAGTATGAAACGACGACCAATCAGTTTGGCTGCATTTGGCTGGATCTGAGCACTCAGTATGGCTCTGAATACCTCAGAATTCATTCGGCTGCTTCTGTCCTGTGTCTCATCATCAAGAAACACTAGTGACCCAGTGCCACTGGCAGCCATGCATGCCCAAGCCATTACACTGCCTCCGCCGTGTTTTACAGATGATGTGGTATGCTTTGGATCATGAGCTGTACCACGCCTTCGCCATACTTTTCTCTTTCCATCATTCTGGTAGAGGTTGATTTTGGTTTCATCTGTCCAAAGAAAGTTCTCCCAGAACTGTGCTGGCATTTTTAGATGTTTTTTAGCAAAGTCCAGTCTAGCCTTTTTATTCTTGATGCTTGAGTGGCTTGCACAGTGCAGTGAACCCTCTGTATTTACTTTCATGCAGTTTTCTCTTTATGGTAGATTTGGATATTGATACGCCTACCTCCTGGAGAGTGTTGTTCACTTGGTTGGCTGTTGTGAAGGAGTTTCTCTTCACCATGGAGATTATTCTGCGATGTAGATGTTGCCACTCCTAATGCTGTAGCAATTTCTCGGATGGGTTTTTTCTGTTTTTGCAGCTTAAGGATGGCTTGTTTCACCTGCATGGAGAGCTCCTTTGACCGAATATTTCCTTCACAGCAAAACCTTCCAAATGCAAGCACCACACCTCAATTCAACTCCAGGCCTTTTATCTGCTTAATTGAGAATGACATAACAAAGGGATTGCCCACACCTGTCCATGAAATAGCCTTGGAGTCAATTGTCCAATTACTTTTGGTCCCTTTAAAAACAGGGTGGCACATGTTAAGGAGCTGAAACTCCTAAACCCTTCATTCAATTTTAATGTGGATACCCTCAAATGAAAGCTGAAAGTCTGAACTTCAACTGCATCTGAATTGTTTTGTTTAAAATTCATTGTGGTAATGTCTAGAACCAAAATTAGAAAAATGTTGTCTCTGCACAAATATATATGGACCTAACTATATGTGCTTTAGATAGCATTGCGCCGATTGAGTCATCTAATTCATGCGCTTTCATGTATAATCTCTGTACACTGTTGCATTATCACGCATGCGCCCTATATCTACAGCACACGCCGTTCACGCAGGTGCCTCTGTATTTAGTTAGTTAACGCATGCCTGCTATGATTTGTTTTGCTGTGTTGACTGCGCAGGCGCCTTACGTCCGGTGACACAGCGCATGCGCGCAATGTTTTTTATGATCAACTTTATTTGTTTCTAACAACTACGACAACATGAGCTTTTAAGTATAATCTCTGTACACTGTTGCGTTATCACGCAGGCGCCCTATATCGAACACGCGCCGTTCATGCAGGCACCTCTGTATTTAGGTAATCAATGCATGTCTGCTATAATGGTTTGCTGTGCTGACTGTGCAGGAACCTTACGTCCGGTGACACGGCGCATGCGCGCTTTTTTTGTTTTTCATGATCAACTTTATGTGCTTCTACCAATGCTGACAAGATGGCCGCCGCCATGCGGTGTTTCTCCTGGTTTCTCAGGATAGTAATAATCTTTTCAATTAATTATGCTCCATATGTGTGTATGATATATATACCTTTATCACATACAGACACTCAACACTTTATTTTACCCCTGAAGAAGCCACACAGAGAGTGGCGATACGCGTGGGGCTTTGCTCCCCCCACCTTCTTATCCCACAGCGGCACTTGGCACTTTAACTCTTTCATGCACTTTTTTGCTTCTATGAGTTTATATGCTCTGTTTTTGCATGTTCATGGCTTTATTTCTTTTTTCATAGTCAGGCCTTATTATTGAACATTGCATGGCTGATGCATATTTCATTCAGTGATGTTGTGGCACTGTCCGCATGGTGCTGTGAATAGCCATTTAGGTGTCAGGTGCAGGCCTCCTTGTTATCCACATGGATTCTATTGTATGGTAACTATTTTTGATCATTCTTGTGGAGGTTGTCTTGTATGTATGTGTATATATACTGTGTGTGTATATATATATATATATATATATATATATATATGTATGGGGTTTTGATGTGGGAGAGTCATTGTATCATCATTCCATGATATCACTTGTTTGCTTTTTTGCATTTTTAACTGTTTTTAATAGGTATTGTGCTGTTTTATGTATGTGTCAGTATTGAGTAATAAAATTTTGTCATTTGTTTCCATAATTTGTGGTGTTCCCAATCCATAGACATGTTGCTTTCCTCTCACTGTGCCTTTTTGTCATTAACATGTCTTTGGTGAACCCCTTGCTTTATAACAATATAGTGGTGCCCTCCATTTGGTATTTACCTGCGAATTTAGTGCAGATTTACTGCGGATTTTCTGCAGTTTTTGTGTGGATTTCCCCTGCGTTTTTACACCTGAGGATTCCTATAATGGAAGAAGTGTAAAATTGCTGCAGAATCCGCACAAAGAATTGACATGCTGCGGATTCAAAACCATAGGAAATCTGCGTGGAAATATCAGGAGCATGTGCACAGCGTTTTTATTTTACATTGAATATAATGGAATTGTACACCACAGGAGAATCTGCTGTGGATCCGCAGGGCCAAATCCGCTGCGGATCCGCAGCAGAATCCGCAATGTGTGCACATACCCTTAACTTGTCAAATGCCACTGTCAGGCTATGTGTGCATGTTGCGGATTTGCTTGCAGAAATTTGTGCACGATTTCTGCCTCGCTTGGCAGAAAACGCAATGGAAAATCCCCACGTTTTTGATGTTTTTGTTGCAGATTTTCATGCGGATTTGTATGCATTTTTGTAAATCCATAGATCTAAATAAAGATATATAAATAAAGATATATTATTTAAAAAGAATGGTGATATAATTTTCCTGTTCAACCTCTTCTTTTTCATTCTTCATGGAAGACCACAATATCATTACATACCATGTTCAAATATAATGTTTACACACACAAAACAAATATAAAGAAAAATATATTACCGTATATACTCGTGTATAAGCCGAGATTTTCAGCCCATTTTTGGGGCTGAAAGTCCCCCTCTGGGCTTATACACGAGTCATATACGAGGGTTGGCGGGGGGGGGGAGTGGGGGGTGTCAGAGACCATACTCCCCCCTCCTGGCACGGTCTCTGCAGTCCCCCTGCTTCCCCCATGATCTCAGTGTCCCAGCTGTTCCTGCATTCAGCGGTCACGTGGTACCGCTCATTAAACTCATGAATATGCACATATTTAATGAGTGGTACCACGTGACCGCTGAATGCAGGAACAGCCTGGGACGCTGACATCATGCTGGAAGCAATATTTCAACACTGTGTCCAATTATAAAAAATGGCACTTCAAAACAAATCAGAAAACACACTATGATGGCCACAAAGTGAGCTCACCACGAAGAAGCGAACCACAAAATTATAAAAAATTATTTTTATTAGCAAAATCATGTACATTAAAAGGGCCACATACCCATAATTACAAAAATAACCCAAAGAGGGAACTACAGCATTATTTTACTAGTATATTGCATAGGTAAGAAAATGTGTTGATATTCTGAAGAAGCAGCAGGGCGAAACGCGCGTCAGGGCGCAGGGGACAGCGGATGGATTACATATAGCACATTATAAGGTATCTATATTATGTCTCCATCTATTTAAAAACTCCTTACTGGTGGTTGTTATTAATATATTGGTTGCTCCACTCGTACATTGTATAGTGGAGTATGGGGGCTAATGCTGTGGATTCATCTAGCATTGATTAACTATACCTCCTTTTTTGCCATTATGGATTTAATCTGATGTTATGAGAGATTAGATGTGGAATTATGTATGTTGATTTTCTGAGGGTGGTCCATTGTCTAAATAAGGATAATATCATTTATAATAGATGCTATTTTTAGCACTACTGGATTATTTTACATATGGATATATGATGTTGTGCTATAGATTGATATAGGACGTACCTTCAGAATATCAACACATTTTCTTACCTACGCAATATACTAGTAAAATAATGCTGTAGTCCCCTCTTTGGGTCATTTTTGTAATTATGGGTATGTGGCCCTTTTAATGTACATGATTTTGCTAATAAAAATAATTTTTTATAATTTTGTGGTTCGCTTCTTCGTGGTGAGCTCACTTTGTGGCCATCATAGTGTGTTTTCTGATCATGCTGGAAGCAGCAGGGGCTGAAGACTAGAGACCGGGCGCCAGGAGGGGGCTGGTGAGTATGACAGGGGAGCTGAGCAATACTTACCGCCCCCCGTTCCATCGCTGTCTCCCCGATCCTCTCGCTATGACATTTAGTGGAGGGCGCAGTGACGTAGTCAGTGCGCACCCTCTGCTAACGTCACTGCACAGGACCCGGGAAACGGCGATGAAACCGGGAACGGTAAATATAGCCAGTGCCGGGGGGCCTGAGCCAGCGGCTACACCGGCATCTGGCCCCCAGCGACGGAGAGGTGAGTATGCCTTTTTTTTTTTTATAGTAGCAGCAGCAGCATCATGTGGGGGGTATTTTATGTATGGAGCATCTACTTGGGCCACCATTAACCCCTAAGCATCATATGGGGGGTATTTATGTATGGAGCATCTTGGGCCACCATTAACCCTTGTGAAGCATATGGGGGATATTTATGTATAGAGCTTCTACTTGGGTGACCATTACCCTTGTGCAGCATATGGGGGTATTTTATGTATGGAGCATCTACTTGGGACACCATTAACCCTTTTGCAGCATTTTATGGGGGTATTTATCTGTGGAGCATCTTTTTGGACCACCATTAACCCTTGTGCAGCACCACCCTCGGCTTATACACGAGTCAATAAGTTTTCCCATTTTTTTATGGCAAAATTAGGGGGGTCGGATTACACGCGGGTCGGCTTATACACGAGTATATACGGTGTGTGTGTATGTGTGTATATATATATATATATATATGTGTGATACCAAGCCCAAGGGATATGATGATGATTCCCACGCGTTGTTCCTCACTCCCTGCTGAACAAGGGCGGAGCCTGAAGTACAACTTGCAGGCCTCCTGAAAAACTAAAAATGTATCTCTCCCTCCAGAAAACCTGTCACGGAGAGATATCTTGGGCTCTGGTTGAGCCTGCACCTGAGCTGAGGTCCCAAACCCCACCAGCTGCTACACCATCTCACCACGCAACACCTTAAGCTCATCGGTGAGGGTCTGAAGCAGTTGGGCAAAGACCTGCATCTGGGCCATGGCTCACCAGAAAAAATGGAAAGGTCGGTGTTAATGTCAAGGAGTGACTGGCCCAGTGTGACACGACCCACCTCAGTCGGTCACTAAATGGCAAAACAAAAAACACACCAGGGGACACAATTACAATGATGGGCCCTGTGATAGGGAACGGGGAAATGGATACTTCCTGAATTATCCTAAGAATGTGCCCTGATCTCCCTGATGTCCCTATACAGGTTTTTTCAACCTGTCGCCCAGCAGGATACCTAAGCCCTCACTTGACCGCACCTATCCATAAATAGGGATTCACCATTAACAGCTGAGACACCACTGCTCCCAGCAAGCTCCTTCTCTCAGCGTGGTCACTGCAGAAGGAACTCTAACACTGACCGTTAGCTGATGCATCAGGTGACTTTTAGGAGGAAGGTGGGAGTGGTCACCACCGTCATCAGCGAACTCAGCAGCAATGTAATTACACCAGGGGCCATCTGTGGAAAAATCTGATATTAACCCCCGATGGCCTGAAAGGAAAAAAAAATTTAATGATAGAATCCAGATCTGCCACGGATCCAAAAATGGATTGTGACAGTTTAGATCCGTAATAAAATGGTACATAAAGAGTTAAATAAAGACAGACACACACATACACACGCACACATGCACGCACTCACTCTCTGCGTGAAACGCAATAACTGTTTATTTTTCAAAAATTTTTTAAAACAAAATTGCGTGTGCTCCTGCAGAATTTTCATAACCAGCAGAGGGAAATCTGACGGCTGAGGGATGATGTTAAAAAATTTACATGTGGTCCCCTTATAAAATCAAACCAGCTAAGGCAGAAGGCTGCAGGCTGATATTACTAGCCTGGAAAGGGGCCATCGATATTGACACCCCCAGGCTAAAAACATCAGCTCTCAGCCGCTGCAGGGCAAGTGGGATTCATATCTGTGGGTTTGATGTCACCTTTGTAATGTCAGGTGACATCAAGCCCACGGCTTAGTAATAGAGAAGCATCTATAAGACACCTATCCATTACTAATCCTATAGTTATATGGTAAATAGAGACACAGCCAGAAAAAAGTCCTTTATTGAAATAATCACACAGACTCCTTTGCTGAACCTTAATTTACCATACCTACTAAATGCCTAATCCCTGATGCCCGCACCTCCCGCAACAAAAATAAAATAATAAACCAACATATAATACTCCCTGTCCGCCGTAGTCCATTTAATACTGAGTGTCCCACAGCGATCTCATGTGTAGAACAGTCACATCGGGACATGTGACCGCTGTATCCGGCCTTTGGCGATACACTGCCAGGAGGTAATCTCTCCCGCAGTGTATCACTGCACTGCCGTGAAAGTTCACCGGACTTCATCAGCTCCCGTTCTCTCACTTATGGCACTACCACTGTGTGAGAACTTTCTCATGCAGCGGTGCTGTAAGTGAGAGCACCGGAGCTGATCAGCTGATGTACTACGGTTAACTGTCACAGTGGCTCAGTGATACCTCGGCTCAGTGATACACTGCGGGAGCGATTAACTCCTGTCAGTATCACCAGAGGCCGGGTGACATCAAGGTGGGATACTCGGTATTAAATGGACTACGGCGGACAGGGAGTATATGTTAGTTTATTATTTTTGATTGATTGAAGGAGATGTGTCGTCTGGGATTAGGTGTTCGGTGAGTATGTACAGTCATGGCCAAAAGTATTGACACCCCTGCAATTCTGTCAGATAATATTCAGTTTCTTCCTGAAAATGATTGCAAACACAAATTCTTTGGTATTATTATCTTCATTTAATTTGTCTTAAATGAAAAAACGCAAAAGAGAATGAAGCAAAAAGCAAAACATTCATCATTTCACACAAAACTCCAAAAATGGGCCGGACAAAAGTATTGGCACCCTCAGCCTAATACTTGGTTGCACAACCTTTAGCCAAAATAACTGCGACCAACCGCTTCCGGTAACCATCAATGAGTTTCTTACAATGCTCTGCTGGAATTTTAGACCATTCTTCTTTGGCAAACTACTCCAGGTCCCTGATATTTGAAGGGTGCCTTCTCCAAACTGCCATTTTTAGATCTCTCCACAGGTGTTCTATGGGATTCAGGTCTGGACTCATTGCTGGCCACCTTAGAAGTCTCCAGTGCTTTCTCTCAAACCATTTTCTAGTGCTTTTTGAAGTGTGTTTTGGGTTATTGTCCTGCTGGAAGACCCATGACCTCTGAGGTAGACCCAGCTTTCTCACACTGGGCCCTAAATTATGCTGCAAAATTTGTTGGTAGTCTTCTGACTTCATAATGCCATGCACACGGTCAAGCAGTCCAGTGCCAGAGGCAGCAAAGCAACCCCAAAACATCAGGGAACCTCCGCCATGTTTGACTGTAGGGACCATGTACTTTTCTTTGAATGCCTCTTTTTTCTCCTGTAAACTCTATGTTGATGCTTTTGCCCTAAAAGCTCTACTTTTGTCTCATCTGACCAAAGAACATTCTTCCAAAATGTTTTAGGCTTTTTCAGGTAAGTTTTGGCAAACTCCAGCCTGGCTTTTTTATGTTTTGGGGTAAGAAGTGGAGTCTTCCTGGGTCTCCTACCATACAGTCCCTTTTCATTCAGATGCCGACGGATAGTACGGGTTGACACCGTTGTACCCTCGGACTGCAGGGCAGCTTGAACTTGTTTGGATGTTAGTGGAGGTTCTTTATCCAACATCCGCACAATCTTTTGCTTTGAAATCTCTTGTCAATTTTTCTTTTCCGGCCACATCTAGGGAGGTTAGCCACAGTGCCATGGGCTTTAAACTTCTTGATGACACTGCGCACGGTAGACACAGGAACATTCAGGTCTTTGGAGATGGACTTGTAGCCTTGAGATTGCTCATGCTTCCTCACAATTTGGTTTCTCAAGTCCTCAGACAGTTCTTTGGTCTTCTTTCTTTTCTCCATGCTCAATGTGGTACACACAAGGACACAAGACAGAGGTTGAGTCAACTTTAATCCATGTCAACTGGCTGCAAGTGTGATTTAGTTATTGCCAACACCTGTTAGGTGCCACAGGTAAGTTATAGGTGCTGTTAATTACACAAATTAGAGAAGCATCACATGATTTTTCGAACAGTGCCAATACTTTTGTCCACCCTCTTTGTTATGTTTGGTGTGGAATTATATCCAATTTGGCTTTAGGACAATTCTTTTTGTGTTTTTTCATTTAAGACAAATTAAATGAAGATAATAATACCAAAGAATTTGTGTTTGCAATCATTTTCAGGAAGAAACTGAGTATTATCTGACAGAATTGCAGGGGTGTCAATACTTTTGGCCATGACTGTATATTGTATGTGATTATGTCAATGTTTTGATTTTTTTTTTTACAATTTAATTCAGGTGCCAGATGATGAGACTCCTCTCCAATAAATGGCTCATGCTGTCTCTGTTGCAGTGGGTACGGAACGTATTCCGACCCCTTTATATTTTCACTCTTTGTTTCATTGCAGTCATTTGGTAAATTCAAAAAAGTTCATTTTTTCCTCATTAATGTACACTCTGCACACCACGTTGACAGAAAATAAACAGAAAGGTAGACATTTTTGCAAATTTAATAAAAAAGAAAAACTGAAATATCACATGGTCATAAGTATTCAGACCCTGGCTCAGTATTGAGTAGAAGCACCCTTTTGAGCTAATACAGCCATGAGTCTTCTTGGGAATGATGAAACAAGTTTTTCACACCTGGATTTGGGGATCCTCTGCCATTCTGCCTTGCAGATCCTCTCCGGTTCCGTTAGGTTGGACGATGAATGTTGGTGGACAGCCATTTTCAGGTCTCTCCAGAGATGCTCAATTGGGTTTAGGTCAGGGCTCTGGCTGGGCCAGTCAAGAATGGTCATAGCGTTGTTCTGAAGCCACTCCTTTGATATTTTAGCTGTGTGCTTTGGGTCATTGTCTTGTTGGAAGGTGAACCTTTGGCCAAGTTTTAGGGTACCGTTACACATAGCGACGCTCCAGCGATCCCGACAACGATACAACCTGGTAAGGATCGCTGTTACATCGCTACATGGTCACTAGTAAACTGACAAACAGGCAGATCTAATCAATGATGCAGTAACGAGACGGCAATCCGTATAACGACCTTAGCAGTCGTTGGGACCTTGTCACACAGCAGCTATTCTGAATGACTCATGCTTGCATCCCTGAGTTCTGAGTCGCTAACGAGGTCGCTCGTTGTTGTTATGGGGCGTCAAACACAGCGACGCATGCTGGCCAGCGGGACACCAATGATCAAAAAATTGCCTAGGACATTCGAGCACGATCAGCGATATCTCAGCGGGGGGCTGGTCGCCGCTATGTGTCATACGTAGCGAGATCGCTGGCGAGGTCGCTGTTGCGTCACAACACCTGTGACTTTTCAGTGATCTCGCTAACGATCTCGCTATGTGTGATGGGGCCTTTAGGTCCAGAGCACTCTGGAAGAGGTTTTCATCGAATATATCTCTGAACTTGGCCGCATTCATGTTTCCTTCAATTGCAACAACTCGTCCTGTCCCTACAGTTGAAAAACACCGCCATAGCATGATGCTGCTGTAAGGGAGGGCCAGAACTGTAGTCGTGACCTGTACTCTGGTGGCAGCTGCGTCCAGCCCTTCCCTTACATGAAACAATACTACGCTCCTCGGCATACCTGCATCTCCAGTTCCATCTTCACCCGGGCAGTTCCCGGGCAATAACGGTCCCTCTTCTAGGCGACTCACATCAAGGGAGACACAGTCCAAGACAACTTTAACACTTTCTTTACTTAGGATTTCACACATTACATCCACAGTTGGTACATCATCACATTTACTTGATTCCTCATCTTTCCCTTGCTTGATGTCACTTTAGTGCAGTACACGCCCAGACCGGATCGTACTATACTGCTTCCCAGTTCCTTCAGAGTCTGACCTCACTACAATGACATTTCCTTCAGCTTGTTTCGTCCCAGAACTGAATTCATCAATCACTACGTTTGGTGACCCCAAAAAGCATCCGGCCTGTCTGTACCGATCTTGTTGAAGTGCCAACTCCTTTCATCTCCATAGTTCAGCCAATTTCTGCCCTAAAAGCATTGGCCCAGGCAGTGAGACGCCACATCTTCCTTTTCCTGTTCTGACCCACTGCTAAGACCTGCAGTGGCCGTGGGTAACGTGGGTAATAACGACTTAACGTTACGTGACTGCCAAGCTGTCCAGGCCTATAGCCCATGTGGACTCTTGAGCGCCCTGGCCCCATCTGAGTAAACCACCCTTCAGCACTAACCTTAACTCTCAGCAGCCCCTCCTACAACTAACCCTCTATGAACCTCCTATCAGATCCCACTAGTAACTAGTATGCCCCCTCTTATTGGCCCGCAACATAATTACAACTACCCAACCTATGGGAAACTATATACTAAAAGTGTCCTCCTCTAATATCCTAAGAAGTGTGCACTAACTTTCCCTGACTATACACACACAAAAGACACATAATATATATGCAATATTATCATACTGGAACATGAGACAATATATACAGTTGTCAATACAATGGTAACACATTCAAGTTGCAATACCATGATTAATGAGCAGTAATATATAATTATCAATGTAGTAGTACCGCAGGCAATAATAATAAAAACACGTCTGCAAACATTAAGAACTGACATAGGAAAGGGAGGCATGAGAGACATAATATCTTAACCTCCTACACTGCCACCACATGTTTCCGTGTTGGGATTGTATTGGGCAGTTGATGAGCAGTGCCTGGTTATCTCCACACATACCGTTTATAATTATCACCAAAAAGTTCTATCTTCACCTCATCAGACCAGAGAATCTTATTTCTTATTGTCTAGGAGTCCTTCATGTGTTTTTTTTTAGCAAACTCTATGCGGGCTTTCATATGTCTTGTACTGACGAGAGGCTTCCGTCGGGCCACTCTGCCATAATGGCCTGAATGGTGGAGGGCTGCAGAGATATCAAACTTTGTAGAACTTTCTCCCATCTCCCTAGTGCATCTGTGGAGCTCAGCCACAGTGATCTTGGGGTTCTTCTTTAGCTCTCTCACCAAGGCTTTTCTCCCACCATAGCTCAGTTTCGCTGGACTGCCAAATCTAGGAAGACTTCTGGTGGTCCCAAACTTCATCCATTTAAGGATTATGGAGGCCACTGTGCTCTTAGGAAGTTTGAGCACTGCAGAGATTCTTTTGTAACTGTAACTATCTGGTCGTCGGAACCCGTCTCCAGGATACTGGGAGATCTGGCCCCTTCTGGCCGCAGGCATTCCCCTGTTCTCCGCAATCTTACTTACCCTGTCCGCGCTCCCTCGATGTTCCCTCAGGCTGTGATGTCTTCCCAACGTGCCTCCTCACTTTTGGGTTGCAGGGGAGCGAGCATAGGGCGCGCGAGCGCTGCTATCAAGTGATTTAAAGGGCCAGTGCACCCTTTTCCTGTAATCTCCTCTCAGCCAATCGCTGAGAGGCCTGTGTATACTTAAGGCCCTTAATTCCTTTGGGAGGTGCCAGGGCAACTTTGTGCATTGCTCTAAGTTGCCGTTCTCAGGTCCCAGACCAGCCCCTGCTTGTTCAGCCTTGTCTTGCCTTGTACTAATGCTCAGTGTTTTCCTCTAGTGCCGGTGTCCTGCCTACATACCTTCTACCTGTGGACTCTGACGGTACCCTCTGGACTTTCTGGTTCACCTTCTCCGGTTTCCTGAACCTCACACTGTCCTCTCCTCAGTTCCTCTGTTCCTCTTGGGTCTGACCAGGGCCGGACTGGGACTAAAATTCAGCCCTGGCATTTGAAGTTACACAGGCCCACTAGTCACATGGTGACTATATAATATCTTTGTACACTTGTAGGTTACAAGAAGTGAGAGGAGATTAACACGACTATATAACATGTAGTCAGAGCTGTGTCCAGTATTTCAGCTCAGTCCTATTTATTGCTTTTAGGTACAGTACTCCTCCCAAACCTCTGCCCCCTTTTGTATGCATGATTACAGAATTCCTGGCAGAACTGCTATCTATTGGGCAACCAGACCCCCTGGTCATAGCTGCCCCTATCATACCCCCCAACTTTTGAAGAAGGGAAAGATGGACAAAGACTGCGGCGTGCGCAGCGCGCCGCTGCAAATTTTGGCCACGCCCGGCCACACCCATTTCACAACTAGTCACACCCATGTCCACACCTAATCGCACCCATTTAGCACTGCTGATCACACTGACTGGTACTGAGGGCACAGTGGCTGGCATTATGGGCACACTGACTGGCACTAAGGAAGATAGAAAACAGAGAGAGAGAGAAAAAAGAAAACAGAGAGAGCGAGAAAGAAAGGGGAAAGAAAGAAAGAACAGTGAGAGACAAAGAAAGAACAGTGAGAGACAGAGAAAGAACAGAGAGAGAAAGAAAGAGGGGAAAGAAAGAAAGAACAGAGAGAGACAGAGAAAGAACAGAGAGAGAAAGAAAGAAGTAAAGAAAAGAAAGAACAGAGAGAAAGAGAGGAAAGAAAAAGAAAGAAAGAGGGGAAGAAAGAACAGAGAGAGAAAGAAAGAGGGGAAAGAAAGAACAGAGAGAAAGAAAAAGAGAGAAAGAAATAAAGAAAGATTCTACAAAGATACTATAGCAGCCCGGCTCCCATTGTACTGCCCACCTGAGCCTCCCGGTGCAGGACCTATCATGATCCGCTCACATGGCCGGCATCCCCGATTCCAAGGCGATCCTGCTGTCTGCGCTGTCGGAGGAGGACACGGTGATGGATCTGAAGCATTCCTGGTTCCGTCACAATCTCCTCAAGAAATTATCTCATTTCCGGTCAGCTTCCAGCACATCACTTCAGGTGGAACGTCATGTGTGTGTTTTAAAATGCTCCTCGGGGCTCCGCCGTGTACTCCTGTGTCCGTGGGAAAAGCGCGCTTTGTATGCTTTGTACACACTTGGCTCCGCTACGTACATCCCGTACACATATGACTCCACTCCGTACACACACGGCTCCGCTCCGTATACCCCGTACACACGTGGCTCCGCGCCGTACACACACGGCTCCGCTCCGTACATCCCGTACACATATGGCTCAGCTCCGTACATCCCGTACACATATGGCTCCGCTCCGTACATCCCGTACACACGGCTCCTCTCCGTACACCTCATACACACACGGCTCCTCTCCGTACACCTCGTACACGCGCGGCTCCACCTCGTACACACACACGGCTCCTCTCCGTACACCTCGTACACGCGCGGCTCCACCTCGTACATACACACGGCTCCTCTCCGTACACCTCATACACACACGGCTCCTCTCCGTACACCTCGTACACGCGCGGCTCCACCTCGTACACACACACGGCTCCTCTCCGTACACCTCGTACACGCGCGGCTCCACCTCGTACACACACACGGCTCCTCTCCGTACACCTCGTACACGCGCGGCTCCTCTCCGTACACCTCGTACACGCGCGGCTCCTCTCCGTACACACACACGGCTCCGCTCCGTACACCTCGGACACGCGCGGCTCCTCTCCGTACACACACACGGCTCCGCTCCGTACACCTCGGACACGCGCGGCTCCGCTCCGTACACCTTGTACACACACACGGCTCCTCTCCGTACACCTCGTACACGCGCGGCTCCTCTCCGTACACCTCGTACACGCGCGGCTCCACCTCGTACACACACGGCTCCGCTCCGTACACCTCGTACACGCGCGGCTCCACCTCGTACACACACACGGCTCCGCTCCGTACACCTCGTACACGCGCGGCTCCTCTCCGTACACCTCGTACACACGCGGCTCCTCTCCATACACCTCGTACACACGCGGCTCCTCTCCGTACACCTCGCACACACGCGGCTCCTCTCCGTACACCTCGCACACACGCGGCTCCTCTCTGTACACCTCGTACACACACGGCTCCTCTCCGTACACCTCGCACACACGCGGCTCCTCTCTGTACACCTCGTACACACGCGGCTCCTCTCTGTACACCTCGTACACACGCGGCTCCTCTCCGTACACCTCGTACACACGCGGCTCCTCTCCGTACACCTCGTACACACGCGGCTCCGCTCCGTACACCTCGTACACCCACGGCTCCGCTTCGTACACCTCGTAAACACGGCTCTGCTCCGTACACCTCGTACACACACGGCTCCGCTCCGTACACCTCATACACACACAGCTCTGCTACATCCACACTGTAAATCCTGACCCCACACATACTTACCTCAACCAGCACCATGACAACAGCAAAGCAGTCTTGCAGACACCAAGAGGCAAGGCTGTGCGCACAGGACCTGTGATGAGGTCACAGGAGGGGCGGAGTCAGGGGGTGACATGATCGGGGGTCTGGACAAAGGCTCCTGAGCGAGCAGGCAAGCGAGTGCGACGCTGTGAGGGGGGGGTCTCATGCTAGGGCGAGGATGGGGGGCGTGGCGGCAGGAGCCACAGTGGCCGCAGCAGCTGGCAAGCGGCCAGATGATCGGGCGCTGGCGCCCGCGGCCCACGTGACAGCGGCCCAGCGGGAAAATGCCCGGTTGGTTATATTGCCAATCCGGGCCTGGGTCTGACCCTCTGGTCTTGGAGCTGTTGCACTTGAGCCTCCTTGGTTGCGCCAAGATAATCCCTGTTAAGGGGTTCCTTTGCCGGAGCTCCCTCGGGGGAATTCGGTGTTTTGGCCCAGGGTGCTTTCCCTTGTGGAGTCTCCTGTTTAAGTGTCTAACTAAAGCCTTGCACTTCGTCTGACATCCTTGTCCGGCTGATTTCTAGGGTTCAGCTTCCACAGTGTCCTCTGTGGTCAAGTGGATTCACTAACATCACTCCGCCGGTCTTGGTGTGACAGTAACCTTGGCCAGATGTGTGCCTTGCTACAATTCTGTCTCTGAGCTCTTTGGCCAGTTCTTTTGACCTCTTGATTCTCATTTGGTCTGACATGCACTGTTAGCTGTGAGGACTTGTATAGACAGGTGTGTGCCTTGACAAATCAAGTCCTATCAGTTTAATTAAACACAGCTAGACTCCAGTGAAGGAGTAGAACCATCTCAAGGAGGATCACAAGGAAATGGACAGCATGTGACTTAAATATGAGTGTCTGTGCAAAGGGTCTGCATACTTATGACCATGTGATATTTCACTTTTTCTTTTTTAATAACTGTGCAAAAATGTCTACATTTCTGTTTTATTTCAGTCAAGATGGGGTGCAGATTGTACATTAATGAGAAAAAAATGAACTTTTTTGAATTTACCAAATGGCTGCAATGAAACAGTGAAAAATTTAAAAGGGTCTGAATACTTTCCGAACCCACTGTATATGTGGATGGGAGTAGTAGTCCCATCAGACGACGCCTAAATACAATCACTATGAGCTGATCATTGCATGGGTACACACACAGACAGCTGCACGCAGACACCTGCACACACATGCAGACACCCGCATATAGCCACAGACATACGCAGACAGACATGCGCATATTATCTGTTCACACATATTCTCCGCCCATACTCTCTTCCTCCTTCTGACATCATTTCCTTTTCTGCATCATTTTTGGCAGCAAATCCGCAAAACCTTTTTACACCTGCAATTTTGCTGTGGATTTGACTGACTCAATAGAAGTCATTGGGTGCAGAAACGCTGCAGATCCGCAAAAAGAATTGACATGCTGCGGAAAATAAAACGCTGCGAATAAGAACAGAAATTTCCTCAGCATGTGCACAATCCGGAGCTGGCAGCTCTTTGGATGTGTAAGGAGGTGGGGGGGACCCTCAGTGCTCCCTCTCTCCTAGATGCCGCAGACCTCTGCCTCAGTCTGCCAGGCAGTGTAGACAGACCCTGGGACCGTGGGAGCATCATCAGAAAGACTTTTGTGGCTCTCCAGTTTGGGAGGGAGCCACTGATACTGACTGGCCTCAAGTAGCTGCAGGGACAGAGCAGGAAGCATTATTGCATGTACAGTAAAATTTTCCCTGTGGGATCAGAACTGTGCCTGTCTTGTTTTTCCTGGATCCTAACCCTCAGTGGCTGCAGTGAGCGTGGAAAGATGGTAACTGACTGTGCTGTAGGATTGGGACCACACCTGACTTTTTCATGTGCAAGGGGCCGGGGTGCTTCTGGACTGTTGCTTTAACAGACTCGGTCATGACTACCACCCCATGCCACCTTGTTACAGATGCATGTTCGCTGCATCCAAAGTATTGCCGTTTATTGTTCACTGAACAGTGCGGATTCACCACGCTCAGTTCATTTTATAGTTGAAATTGACATGCTGCCGTCTGGAGAGACGCACCACTTGTCCATCTCCGTGGGTGAGTCGCTGTCATCTGTAGACGCATAGTGGGCATGGGATTTCTTGAAATCCCATCCACTATGATGTAACAGCTGGCCATTGCGAGTTTGACGCTGCATAAGTATGCAGTGTCAAATCTTCAGCGATTACTGATCTTGGGCACATACCCTCATAGATGAATTTTGCTACACATAGCAGGGATGAAGCCCAACTATGTGTAGCACAAGCAATCAGAAGATCACAGCTTCAAGTCTCCTAAGGAGACTATTAATCCCTTAATGACCAGAGGTATTTTTGTTTATGCATTTTTGTTTTTTGCTCCCCTTCATCCTAGAGCCATAACTTTTTTATTTTTTGTCAAAATGGCTTGATTTTTGCAGGATGAGTTATACTTTTGAACTACACCATTTATTTTAACATATTTATTCCGTCCTCAGCTAAATGCACAGGGTTCATATAGCTTATACGGGTAGCTAAACCGCTATACCGGGGGTCTACCAAGAAGACGTTGAATCTGTGTTTATTGAACGCGATGGTATATAGATGTACGGTGAAACTACAAATAAGACATGCAATGAATCAGTATGGATACATAAAAATACATATATACATATACAGACTACCTGCGCTAACAGCTAACCAGGGGAGCTGACTAGGGAGGGTGATCTAGGACAGAATTAGATGAAATGGGGCGATTACGTACCGACGATGCTGACACAAGGGGAGGTGGAGAAATGAGATGTCCACATTAAGCAGGCTTGGAAGCAATGGCCGACTGGACAGAGAAAGGCGGCAGTCTTAGACCATGATGCCTTGCAACTTACCCAGGGTGCATTGGGAATTGGAGGGAAATCACGAATGAAAATGAAACTAAGGTACAGAATAACACTGCAGTTATATCTTTTGGCCACTAGATGGAGCTAAGGGAACAATAAACATTAAACTGTATGGCAAACTGAGCATTATAACTGAATTTATGTAATGGAAATAAACAGTTAAGATTCATTATTCGTGTCGGAGACAGAACACTCCCCGTCTGGCATTGAACAGATGCCACCATTCTTATCCTCTGAAGACAACAATAAGACCAGCTCAGTCACTGGTCTGGAGAATGTCTTAGGTCCATCTCCTTTGGCCATCCTCAGTTCGACTTTGCGGACATGGCCATCTTTACTCGGAAATGTAGTATTCACTAGTCCAAGTGGCCACTGGTTCCTATGGGCCTGGCAGTCTTTAACAAGGACGAGGTCACCAATCCGAAGATTAGGCTTAGTAGATTGCCACTTTGTCCATGGCTGCAAGGTAGACAAATATTGTTTGCGCCACCTGTCCCAGAATGTATTGGCAAGACTTTGTACCTGCCTCCATTGGTGCTTGTAGAGGTCCTTAGCGTCAAATCCTCCTGGAGGGGCACTGGATAGTCCTGTTTTCTGGGTTAAATACCAACAAGTCTGATGAATCCACATGGTTAACTAGGCCATTAAATCCTTCTTCCATATGGTTATCATCAATTACCACATAGAGTACTCATAGAAAAGATGATCAAAAGGCAAAATATGCATAGAAAATGCAAATTTTATTAGTACACAATTAAAAATACATCACCAAATACTGGTAGGAAATAGAAAAGTGTAAGGTGCTTCACCACTCACAACTCTCAAGGACGCACAGGTCCAGGAAGGACATCATAGATGCAGGAGTAACAAAATACAGATATTTGTATACCAAATTTCTTTATATTAAGGCAATGGAATGCAGGCATTCATATTGAGACCAGTACCAACACTTTTTTTTATATAAGCATCACCTAATATATGACATAACATATGGTGCCAAAATAGGGCGGTAAAGTGATTAATAGAAGTCCTCTATAATGGGGTTAGTACCGCAGCAATATATCCCAATGGGGTGGCATATACGTAACGCCCCCTAGTGACCACATGTAACACAAAAGGAATGATACAATAGCATCCAGTAAATACTGGTAACCCCCTATAATGGGGCTAATGTCACATCCATATAAGGACGGCAAAAAAGCAGAATATGAATTAAGTTAATAATAATCCCCTATAATGGGGTAAATATCGCTATAGTGTGTCAATATGGCAGCATATGTTTGACTAGCGCTATTTAGTGTGTCACATGGGATACCATTTTGGAGTGGTAAAATAACCTCCAATAAATAGTAGCTATATCACATAGTGGGGTTAATGCCACAGCAATAATAACAAGTAATGCCCATAAATCCTGCCTATAATACTAAATAAACATCCGTGGTCACAGCATCACCCAACCAGTCCCACATGCAGATGGCAGAAAAGACATAGCATGAAATAATCCATAATGATTACCTATGAACGTAAGTAGTGACAGGTGGTGCTGCTTCTGGGCCAGCACGTCCGCCCCGAAATGCGTTTCGGACTCCTTCCTCAAGGGGCCTATCAATCGAACCATGTCCCAGCTATTTGTAGTATTCGGCCGCGGTGTCCATAACCGCCGGACCGGAAGTAGCGCTCAGTGCCCGGAAATGACGCGCTATGATGCTCGGCCGCCAGCCAGGCCAGGCGGCGTCACCAGTGGGCGGGGCCAGGGTGAGCCCAGTCCACCAGTAGAGACGCCGAGAGCCGACAGGCACAGCAGCGGGCGAGCACCATGTGCGTACAGAGCAAGAGCGCAGGGACCGCCTCAACCATACAATCAATCATTGTGTACAATTAAAAAAGACGTGCTAAGGGGACAGAATGCAAACAGAACCTCATAATTAGATTAGTAAAAGTGTTAGCACTAGCCCAAATATTTATATTGGTATCCATGTATTAAAGCATAGCCACACTGCATATAATAATAAAAAATATTAGTTAATCATATTTGACATCTATTAAGTAAGGAATCCAATACAATGATAACATATGCCAGTCATAACATGCAAGGCACAATAATATGGCAAAGGCAAAACTATTGTAGTACAATTATAATTATCCATATATCATATATCTCTATTATTGTATAAAACAACTTTATATAAAGATTTTTTAATATTTTTACATATATATTGCACCATTTTCTTTCCCATTAACCGCCAAACGAGGTCCAGAGCGTCCAAGGCATATAACCACTAAATAGTAGAACAACAACAACCACGACTAGAGTAAAATAAAAACATAATTAAAATTAAGACTAGTAAGTGACTAGCATCCCCAATCCCCAAAAGACAAGTGAGGAAAGCAGAAAAAAGGTCATATAAACGGGGCATAACTAATATTCTCATTGAGTCCAGATGGATGGACCGTACCAAGGGTCCATATCCACCTGGGCCAACCTTTTTGAAATACAGCCCCCTCGTATCCCTACATCCAACATATCAATCCCCCTAAATCTAAGCAACCTGCCATCGAAGTTGTGATATTTCCTAAAATGTCTGGGGATGGTTTTTAAGGTGACTATATCATCAATGATACAGAAAAGATGTATATCTTTGTACCGTGTTAGCCAGTAGATAGAAAAATATTCAGAATTGAGAGTCCTCAGTGGTTGATACCTTTTAATGGCTAACTGAAAAGATGGTAACACATTGCAAGCTTTCGAGACTACTCAGGTCTCTTCATCAGGCTAGACTAATACAAAATCTGAAGTCACATATTTATGCACAATACAGCCTAGAAAAAATGCAATAGATAAGACAAGTGACGTGAAGCAGAACTATCAATATGGGAGAGGGAGAAACATAAATATAAACATTGGACCAGTTCATAGATAAGGAGTCCGGATGTTTTATGGTTCTCTGATTGGGGTCTAGTTCTGTGTTGTGATGCCTCCACACGGTTTTAAAAGGAAATTCCTTAATTGATGTAAAAAGACATAAATCCATGCGACACATTCATTCCAGCACTGAGAGTGTCAAAGTTCGTCATAAATTTGTATCATCAATGGCCACTGCTGCCTCAATCCCAAGCACGTGTTCACGAACACGCACTTTGAGTTGCCTGGTCATCATGCCAACATAGATCTTGCGGCAAGGACATGTTGCATAGTAGATAACATTTTTGCTGATGCATGTAATCCTCTTTTTTGATTTTAAACTCACGAGAGCCATCCTGACTCGAGAACGAATCCGCACGATCCATGTTGGCACACGCAACACAGTGGCCACAGGAGGAACAACCAGCCAGCATCGGCCCTTGATCCAAGAAGGTTCTAACTGGAATCCCAGTATAGTGACTTTGCACCAATCGATCTTTGAGATTTCTTGATCTCCTTGCTGCAATCGCAGCCTTTTCCGGTACCAATTTCGCAATAACAAGATCTGCTCTTAAGATGTGCCAAGATTTATTCAAGATCTCTCTCATACGAGCAAATTGAGAATGAAAGTTGGTCACGAACCTTAACATGTTTGGTTCCTCCCTATGCCCAGCACCATACAACAGGCTGTTCCTAGAGGCATACTTTGCTCTATTGAAGGCCTTCTTGATCATGCGTTTGCTGTAGCCACGCTCCTCCAATCTACCCCTCAAATCGGTGGCCTGTTTTAGGAATTCCTCATCCGTGGAACATAGCCTCCGCAAATGCAGGAACTGTCCTGTGGGTACTGCCTGAATTATATGGCCGGGGTGAGATGAGGAAGCATGTAGGAGCATATTGGTCGATGTTGGCTTCCTAAATATACTAGTCTGCACTTCACCCCTATTGTCCCTAAATAATGTCACATCGAGGAATTCTATCTCCCTTAAATGGTATTTATATGTAATGAAAATATTCAACTCATTGGTATTAAGGGATGACATAAAGGACTCCAATTCATCCACCGAGTCCGCAGGTCTGACTGTAGTGTCCCCCCAACTAGTGATCTCTTTCAATGCCTTTTTCTCTGCGGTGGTCAAATTAAAAGGAGCCTTTTTGTATATCACTGCCTCCATATCTTTAATTACATGTGTTTCGAAGAGATCAATTAGGTTACCTGGCGAGGTTGATGGCATATAATTGGAAGGGACTCCTCCTGTAAATGGATAGTCTATTGCAGATATGTCTGTACTTACATGTTCCTGTGTATCTGTTAAACTAAGGAGTAACTTAGCATCTTCCCTGTGATCTGATAATGCTCCAGTTCCTGTCATGAAACCTATTGGGCCAATTTTACAAGGGCATTCTCCTTCCAACACCATACTGTCAGCCGGTATAGATTTAAATAATTTATGCAAGTGGATTTTTCTGACTGATTTAAATAAATTGATCTTAAAATCAGTCAGATTAAAATCTTCTGAGATATAGTAACTCAAACCTTTAGACCATAATGAAACATGCGCATCGTTTAAACTGTGCTCTGTCAAATTAATCACTATTTCTTTATTAGGCACATTCAATGTCTCTGTCTCCACGAGATGTGTTTTCTCTTGCGGTTCTGGCCGGGTACGTTTCTTTCTGCCTCCTCTTCTGGTCTTCCTCCTAAAGCGACATTAACATCAGCTGGAATCTCAATCGCATCCAATGACCTATCATGTGAACTGACCGAAGCCACTGCACCTTCACTAAGACTAGAGTCAGAATCTGTAGTTAAATAGTCTCTTTTTCTCTGGTCATTTTTATTCCTGTTCCGATTCCTGTTTCCAGGCTTATTGCATTTAAAATAGTTTTTACCAGACAGTGAGGTGTTGCTGTAAGTCTTCATTTTATTCCATGTAAAAATCTGGCCTGTTTCAAAATCATTCTTGTCGCGTACAAATTTATCTTGCTTTCTTTGTTTTATGTCTGCTTGTATAGGAATAAATTTATTGTCCATCTTTTTATTGAAAACAATCCACTGATTATCTGTTAGTCGACTTTTTTTTAGACTGATAAGTTTGCTATCCTTGAGATACGTCCCCTGTCTTCCTTTATACTGTTTTATCTGTTTTCTCCCAGTGAGGAGCATACCTGTTAAATTAAACCCCACATTAACGCTTGCTCTTCCTCTGACCCGTTACTGCATCTTCCTACCTGCTCACACCTCCATAAACAAAATTATTATGATTTGCTAAAAAAACGTATTTGGAAATTTATAATGACATTTCCTTCAGTCATTTTTTTATACTCTTAGCCAACTTTTTGAAGGAACTTAAAATTGAAATAGTTTGATTTCTTGTTGTATATACTGTTGTATTGCATTATATAATAAATGCTCTGATCTCCTATAAAGCCCAGCCCGTGGCCTATGGTTAGGCTTCATAGCAATAAATACAATCATATAGGTACAATCCTGTCTAAGTACCAGAAGATACAAGATGTTCTATAATTATATTTATTTTATTAGTCAACGATGCAAAAATTGAATAAAAACACAAAAAAAGAAATTAAAAAGTGGGAGACCATACAGTAGTGCCGCAGTCCCCGTATCTATTGTCAACATCTGGAGGGAGGAGAGTAAGGTTGTTATACAGTAGGTAGACCCAATTGTTGTACTGGTCACACAGAGAAAGATTTAGCTAGCATCATAAGAAATGGAACAATTGTGTCACGGGTTATCGCAATGGAGCGGAGCCAGAAGTCCGCAGCGTCTGGTTGATCCTGTTCCGCCGCTGACAAGAAGCACGTCTCTGGTTTATTAAACAGGGGTTAATCGGCCATGTTGGAAATTCTGGTGTTCAGCTGTGCTCGGTTAGCCACTTCTTTTCCCTATAAAATCTGGTCTCCATTACCTAGTCCTTGTCAGACTTAGCACTTGCTGCATGACAATAGGAGGGAGAGAAGTTGGTTTGAGAAGGATTGCTGGAGTAGTTAGAAGAGATTGTTGTTTGGCTTGTACGCATGGTAATTACTCTGTTATATGTGAGTGAATATTTTGTGTGTGGAGTTTTCAGTTTACCCCTGTCTTTTACCCCTGTCTTTGTTGCCCTGTTTGTTGGGTGGGTGTACTGCAGTGCACAGTAGCACCCCCGCTTCCCTGGGTGGGGGAAGGGGACAGACGAAGGGCTAGCTTAGGAGATAAGACAAGGGCAGAGGCCCCAGTGTATTCACCATCTGAAGTATCCCGGGAACAGGGTGAGCTAGGGCGCTCCCTATTGCTAAGGCCAGGAAATGAGCCCCTGGTCCCAGGTCACTCGACATTTGAGTCATGACAAATTGTGTATGTAAACCGTAAATACATCTATTAACTCAAAATCCAATGTTAAATTCCACATAGATGGTATGTAAATATCTGCTATTGGGACTGCAGCACGCCTGGGACCCGACGCAAGTTTTCGTCTGTGTAGCCTTCTTTTAAGGGTGGTATCACACTAGGATAGACAACTATTTGTACCCTAATGTAGCTAATCACCATATGTGCTCAGATCCCTAATTAATCACCTACAACTAGATAGAAAATACCACTTCTAATTAGGGACACACCTATAAATTTTACTCTGTCCAATACTGCTTCTTCCTTACTAATAAATGCACACCCGGGCATACTCCATCAATGTGGCTTCCTATGGGTTTCAACCTCATGCATATCCTATTGTGGCTCACAGCACACCCGCCAATCAGGAGGGGCACGGTTTTGTGACGCCATCCACGTGGATGCGAGTCGAATCACGTGACCGGAGCGCCGCTCTGGGAGACACAGGGGGTCATCAAGAGTCATAGATAAAAGTCAGGCTGCAGACATACAAGGCATCAAGATTAACACTATGCAAATCAGTGAAATAGCAATATACACAAAATGATATCCATATAGCATATCACACCATCACAACCTCTCCCCCCTCATAATAAGTGAGCACGCTATGAGGTCTACACAGACCTCTGGCCTGCTCACTATAGTCCACATTGCTCAATCGTTTATAGTTCCTTGTACAGTGGCAGGGGTTGCAATAATTATAAGCACTTGATATCCTTCCATAAATTCCCGGGTCCTGGCGTTACGGTCATACCAGGTTTCTTGACTGGACTGGGCCATTTGCTGTTGATCATTAGCCACTAGCTGAGCGAGACGATTTCTGAACTCTAGAACGTAGAGAATGATGGGCATTCCAATGTCTGCGATATCTCCCTCCAATTGTTCTTTCAGAAGAGTGAGAGGTCCACGGACCTTCTGGCCAAACAGATTGCTCCTCAGTGGGGTCCGAATGTTGTGGTGATGGAAGGGCCTGTAGTCGGGTTACTGCTCCCACAAAATGACACTGTAACTCCCCAATGTCGTTCCCAAGGAGGATATCTGCAGGAAGTCCTCCCATAACTCCAATCCAGCACAGTTTTTCCCCAAAACCATAATCCAAACGCACCAAAGCTCGCTGTATATATTTGCGGACACCCCCCGCCAAGACAATGGGAATTCCTGCACCCTGGTGAATTGCCTCGGGTCGAACCACACGGGTGTCAGCGATAGTCAGAAATGCCCACGTGTCTCTAAATCCTGACACTTTGTATCCATCAATTAAGACCTCCTGCAGGTGGCGTTGCCGTTGCTCTGGGTAGCCAAAGGACAGAGGCCGAAGTCCGTACACTCCAGGAGGAGTATCTATGGTGCCGTGGTCGGTGGTCCACTCTGGTTGGGATGGTGGTAGCTCTTTCTCAGGCGGGATGGAGTGTACCAGATGCACTGGACGAGGTGGGGCTGCGCGGGGCTCCCTCCAAATTCTTGAGGGACATCCAAACTGCAAATGTCCAGGTTGGCCACACACATAACATCTCCTCTCTGTGATACCCCCAGGTCGTGGTCGGAACTGTTGGGGCCCAGGATTGGGAGGCGTGATAGTCAGCGGCTTGCGACTAGGTGGAAGGGCAGATATAATCTGAGGGGGACGGGGCGCGGGAGCAGGCCTTGGTTCATTGTCCAGAAGCCTCCTCCATTGTGGTCGGATAGTAAGGGCTTCATCGGCCAGGGCTGCAGCTCTATCCATGGTACACGGCGTGCGCTCCCGGACCCATTCCCGTAACTCTGCAGGGCACTTGGCAAGAAATTGTTCTATAAGGAACGCCTGTATAACATCTTCCACAGTAAAGGCGTTTTCTCATTCCAGCCATCTCCGACATGCCTCGGACATCTTATGTGCATACATCCTAAATGATCCCCCCGTGGTGCATGGGAGGTCTCGGAACTTGGCCCTATATGAGTCTGGGGTGATAGCATGGTAATCCAGGATAGTCCGCTTTACAATGTTATAATCCCGATTCCGTAGTGCATCAATGGTTCGGTAAGCCTCCGCCAAGCTTCCGTTCAGGAGCCCCACTAACAAACGCATCCAGCTAGAGTGGGGCACCTCCATCACAGCACACTGCTGCTCAAAGTCTTTGAAGAACCCCTCCACATCTTCAGAAGCCTCATCAAATGGCTTAAACTCTTTCCGGGTGATCCGTACAGGCTCCCGGATTGTTGGGATTACACTCCACATTGCGTTACTCCCTTTTTCAAGCTCCATTGCTTCCTGTCTCCGCTGTGCCCGGCGGGCAGCCTCCTCCTTGTACTCCTGAGAGACGCCGGGGCCCAGAACCGCCATCTCTTCTTCATACCACACCAACCACTGGCTTTTCTGGATGGGGATCCCTGTCTCCAGTGCTCGTCCTTCAGACATCTGGGAGGAGGTGGCCGGGCTAGCGCCCACCAGTAGATCGATTAAGGCCTCTTTAGTCAGTCCCTGGTAGTTCAGGCCCAGGTCTCTGGCTCTCTCCTGTAAACTGCATACAGTCCAATTTCTGTACTCACTCTGTGGGTGGTTCTCCATTGGGTGACGCTCTGTTGATCCCACTGCTGCCACCAGTTGTCACGGGGTCCTTCTCTGGTATCACACAATCAACAGAGCAAGAGGAGAGTGAACAATTCCAAGACATTTATTTAGGCAAAAATATGAAAGGTCCATATTCAGTCCACCCCACAAAGGATAGATAGTCCAGAATCTGAATGCAGTTTAGTAACAGTATAACATGTCCAGGGAGATGAGAGTCCAAAATCCAGCTGACAGTGATAACATGTTCCATGCCCAGCCCCTATCCTCCCCAGCCCCCCTCATTATGTCCAGGGAGTCAAAACAGGTTGGGGGCCGGTTTTCAGGCCTCCCAGACTTGACAAAAGGTGCCTGGGGGATTATGACACTACAGAGGGTCATCAAGAGTCATAGATTAAAGTCAGGCTGCAGACATACAAGGCATCAAGATTAACACTATGCAAATCAGTGAAATAGCAATATACACAAAATGATATCCATATAGCATATCACACCATCACACTCATGGACTCTCACTTTCAGAGCTCGAGTAGAGAGCCCAATGTACTGTATATCTTAGAATAGGGGAACATGGTATAATAGATTACAAATATAAAAAGAGAGAAGCCAGCGCTGCCAATGGTCAGAACGCATAACATGAAGTGCAATGCACATATTGACATCTAACTGTAATCAAAATGAGACATTTGGCAAAATATTGATCAATACATTGAGCCACCCCGCCGCGCCAAGGCAATCTCATGTGGGGGGTTCTACTCTACATTTTTTATTACTCACTGTGCCATTACAGCCTCCTGAATATTTTAAAAGCAAGACCATATCTATTACAAATGTACCTGAGACATGTCTGAATCGCTCTCGTGCAGCCAGATGAAACAAGTGCAAATAAAGGCCAACCTAGATCCATCACAATGAATACAGCAAAAATGGCGGGGTGGCTCAATGTATTGATCAATATTTTGCCAAATGTCTCATTTTGATTACAGTTAGATGTCAATATGTGCATTGCACTTCATGTTATGCGTTCTGACCATCGGCAGCGCTGGCTTGTCTCTTTTTACATTTGCATATTGCGTCGTGGCTGACCACCACTGTTGCCGTGCGCGCTGGGTTATGTTCGCCATTTTTGCTGTATTCATTGTGATGGATCTATGCTGCTGTGCACACACAGCAGCCCCGCCCTGCCCCAGGCTTTATAATTTGTACATCTGTGTCTGAGCCTGCATCGCCCTTCATCTGTGTTTGCTGGTTGGGCAGTGTGTGGAGGTTTAACCTGAGATGTCTGTGTTCAGACCTGGTTGGCCTTTATCTGCACTTGTTTCATCTGGCTGCACGGGAGCGATTCAGACATGCTTCAGGTACATTTGTAATAGATATGGTCTTGCTTTTAAAATATTCAGGAGGCCATAATGGCACAGTTAGTAATAAAAAATGTACAGTAGGACCCCCCACATGAGATTGCCTTGGCGCGGCGGGGTGGCTCAATGTATTGATCAATATTTTGCCAAATGTCTCATTTTGATTACAGTTAGATGTCAATATGTGCATTGCACTTCATGTTATGCGTTCTGACCATCGGCAGCGCTGGCTTCTCTCTTTTTATATTATAATAGATTACAGCCTGTGTGGAGCACGTACTTGACTGAGTGATTTTATATTCTGTTAGGCCATCTGTAGAATGGAAATTGGTGGCCTGTACAATATTTGGGGACGTCATGCATCTTCCTCACAGGTATCAACCCCATCTGGAACCATGTGCACCCCCAAATGGAAATAACCTCTTGTCATTCTTGTTGCAGTGACTCCACACAAGCTTGTCTCTTAAATTTTTGCCACGTCTGGCGGTATCACTTGGTCTAATAGGTAGATATTGATATAAGGTCTTTGTTCTGTCTCCGACATCTGTCTCAAAATCCTGATTATCTGATTGTTAATGTTTACTGTGTTTTTTGGCTCCATCTAGTGACAAGAGTCATAACTGCAGTGTTATTTTACTTTCACTTTGCTATTTCCCTCCATTTGCAGTGTATTCTGGTAAGGTTGCAATGCACCCTGGTAGCCTTTTGCAAAGGATTATGGTTAGTTCAGCCCCCATTTTCCCTCCAGTCCACCATTTTCCTTCTGCCTGCATTCAGGAAGCATCTCATTTCTCTTCTCCCCTTGTGATAGCATAGCTGGTATGTACTTATGTTTCCTGTATCCAATTCCTTCCTCATACTACCCTGCTTAGTTAGTTCTTCCCTGGTTAGATATTAGTGCATATTATGTATGTTTGTATTGTAGTTTCACCACCCCAATATACCATCACGTTCAATAAAGCACAGATTCAACCTACAGTTTCCTTATTGGACCCCCGGTATAGCGGTTCAGCTGCCTATACAAGAATTCTGCTTCATTTATTGAGGACAGAACAGTCTTATATGCCAGCAGGATCGGCCAGTACTTCTCCATGCAACCTATCGTGAGGTTCCAATGGGAGTGGTACTACTGGGTGACCATGCATAGTTTTATCCCAGCCAGTGGTTGTGAATTATGGACAAAATCATGACGTTTACAACCTTTTGCCCTCTTATATGCTCGCTTTATGGAGCGATTGCTGTACTCTCATTTTAGAAACCTTTCCTTAAGTTCCCCTGCCCTGGCTTCAAAATCTGCATCAGATGAGCAGATCCGGAAAACACGTAAGAACTGCCAGATTGGCATGGAATTGACAACAAGTCAAGGGTGTGATGATTAGGCATGAAGCACTTCATTCACTGAAGTTTCTTTTCATAATAAACTCGTTTGTAAAATGCCAACTGCATCACGCCTCACCTTCACATCCAAAAATTCAATAACATCATCACTAAATTTATAAGTGGGATGTAAATACAGATCACTGACATTCAATGTATCAAAAAATACAACAAGATTAGTCGGATTTCCTTGCCAGATCAGAAATAAATCGTCAATGTACCGAGTCCAGAGAAGGATGCATTCCATTGATGTATATCAATCCAACAGTAACAGGTCCCTCTTCCCCAGCCCCAGGAACAGATTGGCAGTGAGTTTTCGGGTTCAGGGGCCGCTGAAAAAGGGCTGTTCCTTGGAGCTGGAGGTAGAGAGACCTGCCGAAAATTAAAAACTCTAACAGGTGGAGAATAAAAGTAATTTCTCCTGTTGTCATATTAGTCATAGATAGATAATATGAGACTGCACTCAAGTCATCCTGATGACGAATGCTCGTATGCAGCAACTCAACATCACATGCCACCAAAACCATGCCCTTATCCACATGAAGTAAATCCATTTACTTCAGAAAATATGTGGTATAGCGAGTATAAGATGGCAGACTCTGGTAGTTTCAGAATTGTATCTAAATATTTACTGTACATATATTTTCCAGTAAGTTCCCAACCCCCGACATGATGGGCCTCCCAGAGGGTACTTATTCTTGTGCATCTTAGGGAGTAAATATAGGGTTGAGATCTTGGGTTCTTGAACTATCAATGCATCTTGCAATTCTTTGGCGACCACAAGGATTTTTGTGGGAATTTTCACATTCATCAGGCACTAACTAATATCCCATTAGCACAGGCAGACAAGGGTGGAAAGCTCTGTGATCTACAATGCAAGCAAGGCGGTATCTTACCAAAAACTCTGGCATTGTGTTTCTCTGATTATTACATTCCTGGGTTTGACTTACAAATACTGATGCAAAATACTGACCAGGCTTCTCTCAATGAAACAAGGTGGTGACTAGTGTTGAGCGATACCATCCGATACCCAAAAATATCGTATTGGATAGTATCGCCCGATACGAAAAAAATATCGGGTATCGCCGATTCCAATACCGGAAGTCCCATTCAAGTCAATGGGACTTAAAAAAAGTCCTTTATTTCCTTGTTGGCTAATTCTACATAATTGAAAACAAATAAGAATCATGTAGAATGTATTGTGGGAGGTGGAGGAGACATTAAAGGCATAGAGGTTTATTCAAATCACATGGCATAGCATTAATTCCAATTTTTTTTTTCAAGACGTTCGGAGTTAAAAAGATATTGACTATATTAACCTTTTTTATATTTTGTCAGATATGTATGTTTCACAACTTCTATGCTCTTCACCTTCTTTTGTACTTCTCCCACACTTTCTCCTTCATGATCCGCAGCAGTAGCATTTTTTCATCAACTTTTTCTTCACCTTATTCATCTTCTTCTTCTTCACCTTCTTCCCATAATTTTTTTTTTCCATTCTTCATATTCTTCTTATTCAGCTATTATTAATTTTCATATGCTATTTCTTCATCTTCTTCCTATTCAAGAGCCAATGGCACTACCGAGGACCAACTGACGCAGTTACTAAGCAGAAGGTACCTGTGCTAAAAAGCACTACCAAGGACCAGCTGACGGTGCTGGACCTCGGATACCGAGATGGAGGCATTTAGGCCAAAGGCTCTGGCGAGAACCAACTGACAGTGCTGGAACCCGGATGGGTAGCAGAAGGTACCCATCCAAAGCAAAGTAGCCAGGCCGCAAGCCGGCCGCAGTTACCGAAACCCACAGTCCTACAGGGGGTCCATGTCCGATTGGCACTACGGATCCAGCCTTTAGTGCCAGTTCCCGCAACCCACATAGGAGTCACCTAAACTGCAGGCACCGTAGAGTCGGCTAACCCGGCTGCAAGACGACAGGACAACGGATTGGTGGCATAGTGACCTTGACACTACCCGGAAACAGCAGGCGTGCTGAAAACAGGCTAGGCAATAGGGAGTACCTGTGCCAAAGACACTGCCGAGAACCAGCTGACGGTGCTGGAACCCAGATGGGTAGCAAAAGCTAAAAGAGCCAATGGCACTATCGAGGAACAGCTGACGGTGCTGGACCACGGTTACTAGGCAGGAGGTATCTGTGCTAGAAAGCACTACCAAGGACCAGCTGACGGTGCTGGACCTTTGGATACCGAGATGGAGGCACCTAGGCCAAAGGCTCTGGCGAGAACCAGCTGACAGTGCTGGAACCAGGGTGGATAGCAGAAGGTACCCATCCAAAGCAAAGTAGCCAGGCCGCAAGCCGGCCGCAGTTACCGAAACCCACAGTCCTACAGGGAGTCCATGTCCGATTGGCACTATGGCTCCAGCTTTCAGTGCCAGTTCCCGCAGCCCACATAGGAGTCACCTAAACTGCAGGCACCGTAGAGTCGGCTAACCCGGCCGCAAGACGACAGGACAACGGATTGGTGGCAAAGTGAAATTGACACTACCCGGAAACAGCTGGCGTGCTGGAACCAGGCTGGGCAACAGGGAGTACCCGTGCCAAAGACACTGCCGAGCACCAACTGGCGTTGTTGGAGCCCAGGGACAATCATGGCGTAGGCCGAGGCCTACTTGGTGGTAGTTTCATATCGGTTCTGGACTACAGCTGACTGTCAACGTGCTCCTATTAGGCATCTGTCTCCACTCTGTTTCCAGGATTTAACCTGACCACCAACACCGCCAGTTTATGCGCACAGTAGCCGTCAGCCCAATCCACACGTGTTCCTGTGTTACTGAGGTTCTGTAATGTCAGCAGATCCCCTGATGTGTGTCTGGCAATGTCTCCTGCTCTGTCCACATTCCCACCACTTGTAGTGGGAAGGTGGACAGCACAGGAGACAGTGCCGGACACACAGTGGGGGATCAGCTCACGTAACAGAACACCAGGAACACATTAACAAGTGTGGAATGTGTGCACGGCAACTGTGAGCAGGAACTGGCGGTGTAGGAGGTCAGGGGAAATACTCGAGACAGAGTGGAGACAGAGGCCAAATCAGAGAATGTTTAAATCAGAAGTAGTTAGAATTTGGAGGCAGCAGCAGTTTGCCGTCCACACAGCAGGGGATCAGCTGACGTTACCGAACCCCACTTACACATGAACAAGTGTTTTTTCTGTGCGGACAGCACTTCCGAGCACCAATTGGCGTTGTTGGAGCCCAGGGACAATCATGGAGTAGGCCGAGGCCTACTAGGAGCCAGGTGTAAATCGGAGGTAGTTTAACTTTGGAGGGAGCAGCACACTTTGCCGTCCACACAGCAGAGGATCAGCTGACATTACTGAACCCCACTTACACATGAACAAGTGTTTTTACTGAGCGGACAGCACTTCCGAGCACCAACTGGCGTTGTTGGAGCCCAGGGACCATCATGGTGTAGGCCGAGGCCTACTTGGTGGCAGTTTTATATCGGTTCTGGATTACAACTGACTGTCAACGTGCTCCAATTAGGCATCTGTCTCCACTCTGTTTCCAGGATTTAACCTGACCACCAACACCGCTAGTTTATGCGCACAGTAGCCGCCAGCCCAATCCACACGTGTTCCTGTGTTACTGGGGTTCTGTAATGTCAGCAGATCCCCTGATGTGTGTCTGGCAATGTCTCCTGCTCTGTCCACATTCCCACCACTTGTAGTGGGAAGGTAGACAGCGCAGGAGACAGTGCCGAACACACAGTGGGGGATCAGCTCACGTAACAGAACACCAGGAACACAGGAACAAGTGTGGAATGTGTGGACGGCAACTGTGAGCAGGAACTGGCGGTGTAGGAGGTCAGGGGAAATACTCGAGACAGAGTGGAGACAGAGGCCAAATCAGAGAATGTTTAAATCAGAAGTAGTTAGAATTTGGAGGCAGCAGCAGTTTGCCGTCCACACAGCAGGGGATCAGCTGACGTTACCAAACCCCACTTACACATGAACAAGTGTTTTTTCTGAGCGGACAGCACTTCTGAACACTAACTGGCGTTTTGGGAGCCCAGGGAAAATCAGGTAGTAGGCCGAGGCCTACTTGGAGCCAGGTGTAAATCTGAGGTACTTAGAGTTTGGAGGGAGCAGGACACTTTGCCATACACACAGCAGGGGATCAGCTGACGTTACCGAACCCCACTTACACATGAACAAGTGTTTTTTCTGAGCGGACAGCACTTCCGAGCACCAACTGGCGTTGTTGGAGCCCAGGGACCATCATGGTGTAGGCCGAGGCCTACTAGGAGCCAGGTGTAAATCGGAGGTAGTTTGACTTTGGAGGGAGCAGGACACTTTGCCATACACACAGCAGGGGATCAGCTGACGTTACCGAACCCCACTTATACATGAGCGAGTGTTTTTTCTGTGCGTACAGCACTTCTGAACACTAACTGGCGTTTTGGGAGCCCAGGGAAAATCAGGTAGTAGGCCGAGGCCTACTTGGAGCCAGGTGTAAATCTGAGGTACTTAGAGTTTGGAGGGAGCAGGACACTTTGCCATACACACAGCAGGGGATCAGCTGACGTTACCGATCCCCACTAACACATGAGCGAGTGTTTTTTCTGTGCGTACAGCACTTCTGAGCACCAACTAGCATTGTCGGAGCCCAGGAAAAATCAGGTAGTAGGCTGAGGCCTACTTGGTGGCAGTTTTAGATTGTTTCTAGACTACTACTAACTGTCAACGTACTCCAATTAGGCCTCTGTCTTCACTCTGTTTTGAGTATTTCCTCTGGCTTCCAAACACGACAGTTGCTGCTCTAAAATGCCGTCTGCACAACCAACACTTGTTCCTGTGTTAGTGGGGTTCTGTAACAGCAGCTTATCCCTAGAGGTGAGTCAGGCAATGTCTCCTGCTCTGTCCACTTTTCCACTACAAGTAGTGGGAATGTAGACAAAGCGGGAGACATTGCCGGACTCACCTCTAGAGATCAGCTGATGTTACAGGACCATGGTAACACAGGAACAAGTGTTGATTGTGCAGATGGCACTTGAGAGCAGAAACAGGCGGTGTTGGAGGCCTGAGAAAATACTCAAAACAGAGTGGAGACAGAGGGCAAATCAGAGAACATATTAAATCAGAGGTAGTCAGAAGTTGTAGGCAGCAGGAGAGTTTGATGTACACACAGCAGGGGATCAGCTGACGTTACCGAACCCCACTTACACATGAGCGAGTGTTTTTTTCTGTGCGTACAGCACTTCTGAGCACCAACTGGCGTTGTCGGAGGCCAGGAAAAATCAGGTAGTAGGTTGAGGCCTACTTGGAGCCAGGTGTAAATCTGAGGTATTTAGAGTTTGGAGTGAGCAGGACACTTTGCCATACACACAGCAGGGGATCAGCTGACGTTACCAAACCCCACTTACACATGAGCAAGTGTTTTGTCTGTGTGGAAAGCACTTCTGAGCAACAACGGGCGTTGTTGTAGCCCAGGAATTACAGTTCAGGTCATAGAAACATGAACACAACAGGAGACCTGGATCCTATTGCCAGCCAATTATTTATTCTGGAAGAGGACTAGCAAATTCAGGTGAGATCCAGGCCTTGTTCATTTTCACAAAAGTAAGCCGGTCAACATTATCGGCAGATAGTCGCGTGCGACGGTCTGTTACCACACCACTTGCAGCACTAAAGACACGTTCCGATAATACACTGGCAGCAGGGCAAGCCAGCACCTCCAATGCATACTGGCTAAGCTCTGGCCATGTATCCAGCTTAGAGACCCAAAACTTGCACGGGCAAGAGCCGTCTGGGAGTACACTAACAGGGCAAGACAAGTAGTCTGTCACCATCTGACGGAAACGTTGCCTCCTGCTGACTGGAGCCATCTGTGATGGTGTAGCCGTTTGTGGCGGTCCCACAAAACTTTTCCACATTTGGGCCATACTGGCCTTGCCTTGTCCTGCGGCACTGCCTCTGGTACCTCTTTGTGCACAGCTTCCTCCACTGCCTCTACCCACATGGCTGCTTTGAAAAGCACTACCAGCAACACTCGCGGGGGGGAATGGAGAACATGATGGCCTGCACAAGTGTTTCTTGGTACTCCCGCATTTTACGCTCCCGGTTCAACTGTGGTATGAGGCTTTGTAAGTTGTCCTGGTAGCGAGGATCTAGGAGGGTGTACACCCAATAATCAGCCATGTGGAGAATGTTGGCGATGCGGCGGTCATTTAACAAGCACTGCAGCATGAAATCAACCATGTGCTGCAGACTGCCAACTGGACCAGAAACGCTATCCCCAGCTTGAGGCTGCATCTCAGCCTGCTCAGCATCACCCCACCCTCGCTGTACACACTGACTACTAGAGCCTTGTGTACCTCCCTCCTCTGGAGAGATGTGTTCCTCCTCCTCCATTGACTCCTCGTCATCCTCCTTTCATGTCGGACGCTATTCACACCACAGCGTCCGGCAGGCAGCGATAGTTCCATCTCCGTCCACTATAGCCTCAGTGGCGCCGGCTTGATTTAACTCAGGTTATCGGGGGGTTAATCTAGCTGGAAATCAGGTGGGATGTTTGGTCACGCCCACGGTCTTTAAATAGTCATGCTGGCCTGTGGGCGTCGCCGATTATAGCTTGTGTTTTATGCCAAGTGGTTCCGGTCTGGAGAGGAGGTGTTGGAGAGAGAAATTCGTATCTGGTGGCGTATGATCCGTTGTTACCTTTTCGCCTTCCTCTATTTGTGCTTTGTTTTGCCCTGTTCACATTACGGTATTGTCCTGTGTGTATGCGGCGCTGTGCGGTTTAAGTTCTCCCTGTCTGTCATTACTGTGTGGGCTTTGGTGGTTTGACAACTCACTGGGTGGAGGGTTCATCTTAGGGCTGAGCAGGAGATAAGGAAACGTTGGAGGCTCAGGCATTTGCACCATTAGCAAAAATCCTGGGTTGAGGGTCAGACAGGGTTTTCCCTAGTTGGAGGGACTCCGCAGGGGCCCCGGGTATTTCAGCCTCCTTTGACCTAAGCCCCGCATAACACCTCCTCACTAAGTGTCCCCTGCCTAGGCCTTTGTGTGGAACCACGTTGCGCAGACTTGCCAGAAGCAGATGGCATTTCTGACTCCTCATCCTCGACCTCTTCAAAAACCTCCTCACTTAGTGCTTGTAAGGTTTTTTGAAGCGGACAGATAAGGGGGACAGTCATGCTGACTAGTGCATCATCTGCACTGGCCATCCGCGTGGAGTCATCGAAGGCACGCAAAACTTGGCAGGTGTCCCTCATAGTGGCCCACTCAGTGGTGGTGAAGTGTGACCGGCGCACAGTGTGACTTGTTTGCGCCTGATGCAGCTGGTACTCCATTACTGCTGCCTGCTGCTCACACAAACGCTCCAACATATGTAACGTTGAATTCCACCTGGTGGGGAGGTCACATATGATGCGATGTTCTGGCAGGAGGAATCGGCGTTGCAGAGATGCAATGCGCGATTTTGCCATGCTGGAACACCGCAAGTGAACACACTCTAGGCGAACCTTGTGCAGCAGTGCATCAAGATCCGGATAGTCCCTCAGAAAGCTCTGCACGACCAAATTGAGCACGTGTGCCAGACATGGTATGTGAGTGAGGTTGCCTAGGCCCAGAGCTACCACTAGATTTCGGCCATTGTTACTCACTACCAAACCTGGCTGGAGATTCGCAGGCACAAACCACACATCGCTCTCCTGCTTGATGGCATTCCAGAGCTCCTGTGCTGTGTGGCTCCAATTCCCCAAAGAAATTAATTTAAGTACGGCCTGTTGACGTTTGGCCACACCTGTGCTCATATCTGTCCTAACAGGCTCATGCAGTGCTGATTCCGAGGAACTAGAGTAGGAGGAGGACTCAATATGTACAGACTGCATTCCCGCAATCCTTGGAGTTGGCAGAATACGTACAGAGCCACTCTCCAGATCTGTACCCGGCTCCACAACATTGACCCAATGGGCAGTGAGGGAAAGGTATCGTCCCTGTCCATGGCTACTGGTCCACGCATCGGTGGTCAGGTGGACCTTGCTACTGACGGCGTTTAGTAGCGCATTTTTAATTTTTCCCTCCAAATGCTTTTGCAGGGCAGGGACGGCTTGCCTGCTGAAATAAAAGCGGCTGGGCACATTGTATTGTGGAACTGCCAATGACATCAAGTTCCGGAAGGTGTCATTCTCCACCAGCCTGAATGACAGCATCTCAAGGGCCAGTAGTTTGGCAATGCCGGCATTCAGAGCCAGTGCTCGGGGATGGTTTGCCGAGTATGGCCGCTTTTTCTCCCATGCCTGTGCTACCGATTGCTGGTGAGTGGCCTGGGAGTGTGATGATGACTGAGAACGTGGTTCAGTGGGTGGAATTTCACTGGGTCTCTGGACAACAGTGGCAGAGGTTCTTCCATGGCGTTCCAGTGAGGAAGGCGAACCAGCTGTGTGTGAGCTGGAGGAAGAGGCCCCAACACGAGCTGAAGAGGTGGTAGGTGCTGCTGAAGGTTGGCCTACATCTTCACTGTGTCTGTATAACTCCACCTTGTGCTTGGTACGCACATGTTTCCACATATTTGTGGTATTGAGGTTGCTCACATTTTTCCTTCGTTTAACTTTCTGATGACACAGCTTGCATTTGACAAAGCAAACGTCATCTGCAACTGTCAAAAAAAGACCACACACTGCAAGATCTGGGAGCGCCCGTTTTGTGTTTTGGAAGAGGATTGCTCCTCACGGGTGCCAAAGTGGAGGCTACAGGCAACCAAGTCTGCCCCCGCCCTCTCCCTCCTTTTGGCTGTTCGGGGAATCTCTTCCTCAGAGCTGCTCCCACCACCTTCCTGTGGCTGACGTCATGATGGGTCAAGGACCTCATCATCTACACTCCCTTCTTCAAGCACCGGCTGGTCCTGGGTTGTCTCGCCAGCACCGTACGCACGAGAAATTGGCAACTGAGTCTCATCATCATCAGATGAGTACTGAGGTGTGCTGACAATAGGCACTGGCCCACCCACCTCTTCAGATTCAGAAGGACAAAGCAGTTGCGCATCACTGCATACGCCCTCTTCTTCACGCTCTAGAATGCTGCTTGGCTGGCCACCTCTTTCCAAGCCAACAGATTCTGAGAACAGAAGTAAAGATTGAGATGGCTCCTGTCCAGGGCTCTCAGACTGCCTGGGCAATTTGGCAGGTGGTGAAGAGACAGATGGTTGCTCTTCAGTGCTCTGGCCCTGAGAGGATGCGGAAGTCATTGAAGTGGATGCGTTAGCTGCCATCCATCTGACAACGGCTTCAATTTGTTCGTCACGCAGCAGTGGGGTACGGCGAGGTCCTACAAAGCTGCGCATGAAGGACTGTTGCCTGGTGAAAGTGGGGGATGCCGGGTCACTCGTGGCCGCAGCAGGCACCGAATCCCCACGTCCTCTCCCTGCTGAATCCCCACGTCCTCTCCCTGCTGAAACTCCACGGCCACGACCACGTGCCTTACTCCCTGCCTTCTTCATCTTGGTAGACTGATAAAGATAGGCAGAAAAGTAAAAAAGAGGGGGGCTTAGTGTTCTTATTCCTGAACACCTGCTAACCAGTATAAGAAACACTAATTTTGACAAGAGTGTGTGTACTACACTTTAATACGATCTAATGTGGCCTACACAACTCTAAAGTGGAGTGTTTGGTGAACTTTATTTCCTTTTTTGTTTGGGGGGGGGAGAAAAGGATGTGACCAAAGTTTGAAAGCTATAGTATCACAAACTTTTTGGAGCGATTACAATGCAGGAAGCTAACCTACAATGCAATTGATGAGGCTCCAAAAAATAGGGTGATACTAGTCTGGCTGGCCCTGAAGGGCTCAAGCCAGCAAAAAGGCTCCTCTATCTAATCCTATATAGTGTTTGCAACCAACCAATGACAATGGATGCGGATGGAAGCACGCTAATATAGGAGCAAAAATCTGGACAAATTTGCTGCTATAAATAAAAAAAAAAGACTGTGTATGAGGCAGTGATGCACGCTGAGCGGACTTCAACCAGCGGTGGCTGTAAAACACACTGCAACGTGAGCTGCACTCACACACAGAGAGACCTATCAGACAGCCAAAAACAGTGCAGAGAAATGGGCTACAGCACTGAAAGGCTCCGCTGTCCACTCCTTTAGTGTTTGCAACCAACGTATATGGATACGTTTGGAAGCACACTATACAGGAGAAAAAAAAAGCAGCAATAAAAGAAAAATGTGTATGAGGCAGAGACACACGCTGGGCGGCCTACAAGCAGACGTGCCTGCAGGACACACTACACAGCGTGGGTCTGCACTCACACAGCCCTTGCAGACAGCTATTAAAACAGTGCTGCTGGGCTACAAAAATACTACAGTGGTGGATTATGTAGCCTGGGTAGAGAAATAGATATTTTTGATGATCGCTATTTCTAACTGTCCCTCACAGTCTTCAACAGCAGCCTGTCCCTAACTGAATTCACAGCAGAGTGACCAGAAATTGTGGCTGCAGTGGTTTTTATAGTGCATCATGACATCATTTCAGCAGCCAATCACAGCCATGCCAGTAGTTAACATGCCTACATGCCTAACAGGATGTGCCCACACTTCTGAGGATCCCCATTGGCTGAATCAAATCGAACGGGCTCCTAGCATTATGGGAACTTCCGATTCCGGTATTCGATATGAAAAAAGTATCGGAACTAAGTATCGGAATTCCGATACAGCTAATATCGGCCGATACCCGATACTTGCGGTATCGGAATGCTCAACACTAGTGGTGACCATTTAAAGGGAAACTGTCACCTCATTTTTGGCCTATGAGATGCAACCACCGCCATCAGGAGCTAATCTACAGCATTCTGTAATGCCGTAGATAAGCCCCCGATGTAACCTGAAAGATAAGAAAAATGAGTTAGATTATACTCACCCAGGGGTCCGGTCCAATGGGTGTCGAGGTCCGGTCCGGCGCCTCCCATCTTCTAGCGATGACATCCTCCTTCTTACTTCTGCCGTGGCTCCTGCGCAGGTGTACTTTATCTGCCGTATTGAGGGCAGAGCAGAGTACTACAGTGTGCAGGCGCCAGGAAAGGTCAGAGAGGTCCGGCACGTGCGCATTGCAGTACTTTACTTTGCCCTCAACAGGGCAGATAAAGTATGCCTGCACAGGAGCCGCGGCAGAAGTAAGAAGGAGGACGTCATCGCTAGAAGATGGGAGGCGCTGGACCGAACCGTGTCACCCACCGCACCAGACCACGCCCCCCCGGTGAGTATAATATAACTCGTTTTTCTTCTCTTTCAGGTACAATATGTCCCGGAAGTATTTCGCTGTGTTCCGGGACATATTGTACTGGCGCATGCGCAGTAATGATTTCGGCTTTGCCTGCAGTTGGGCAAAGCATACTGGTCGTGCTCGAAGTGTCACGATCCCACCGCTGGGACGGGTATGTTAGTGGACGGAGGGATGCGACGCACTGCCGACACACGGTTATCACAGGCACAGTGGGGGTTTATCTTAGTTATCCCACCGCTGGCACCATGTGACAAAAATACAGCAAGCTAGTCTTGCCCTAACAATTTATCGCAGGGGGGTTATTTTGGATGCCCCACCACTGCTAACAACCTTTCAAGAACTGCGGGGATTTATGGATATCCCACTTTTCTGTTCCACTTTGGAACTCGCTGCTCTCCGTCGCCCCCCTTTACCCTCAGGTCAGCCAGGGAACTACACCTGGGATAATTCGTCACCAGCCGGCTGCTTCAATGAGGTCTGGCCACCCGGCACGCTCCAGTGAGGGAATTATAAAAGCTCTGACCACAGCCACCCAATTAGCTTATAAAGTCCCTTTCCGTCACAGCCAGCAGTGCCTGGGGTCCAAATCACACTTCGCTGCCACCAGCTACGATTTACTTAATCAATGAGTTAATTAAGAGGGTCCGTAGCAAACCCCCAAATTAGTAGCGATTATCTAAAGGTGCTTAAGTTCGTTTCTTAGAGCATGGAGGCAGGCTAATAGTTTTATGATTTATTCCCCAAAGTCGGGCAGTGATTACATAGATAAAAGTTGTTACAAGGTTGAGACATTAAATATGTACATTGCAAATATAAAATAACAAGGATTAAAAAAACAGATTAACACGCACATGTGCTTAGTTAGTATTAGGCAAGCCATGTGGCAGGGGGGATGGGCGGCAGCCATACATCCCCAGACATCTGGTGATCCTTTCAGCATGGAATCTGCAGTTCAACTAAAGAATTTTAAGGGAGGGATATCTTATAGCCTAGGGTTGGTTACATCACGAAAGGAGCAGTCTGGAGAGGGTCAGCCTCCCTTTCTTCAAGTTGCAATCTCACTGTAAAACTTATAATAACTATATCTTGCTGGGGGTAATGTTATGAATGAGTCACCGTAGGAGGCAAAAACAGAAATGCTAGCTAAGTCCAGAAAACCAGAGAAGTTGGCAGCTATCGGATTGCAGACCCCTGAACCTATCAACACAACTAGCAGTAGCCGTGGGGGGTTCCTACGATGCCCTAGACCCCTCGATCACAGCCAGAGAATTAAATAGGCCTAAAGAAAGAAAGGGGAAATCTAAACTGCCCCAGAGCAGACCCCAAAGCAATAGGCAGCCCCCAACATATAATGACTGTGAAGCAAGATGAAAACACTAACACAGACAGAAAGATAGACTGAGCAAAGACGGGGCCCGAGCTAACTAGATAGAAAAGGACAGGAAGGCTGCTGTCTGCAATCCATGAAAAACCCTATGAAAATAAGAGCCAACAGACTGACAGTGAAAAAGGCCCTGAAGACGCTAGGCCTCAAAAAGCTATGTCAGTACTCAGGAATATTCTGAAGACAGAGCTACAGGCAAAAGGAGATTCAGCTCACCCCAGAAGGGAATGGCAGAATACAGAAAAGCAAGGAGAACAAAAAACAAAACAAGAATGCTAACAGGCAAAACAGAAAACTTAGCTTTAGAGGAGCAGGAATCAGACTGGTGTCCTAGAAGTCCACAGAGAAATCACCCGCAGGGCAGAAGGGCGTCGGCAGCCTTATATCCAGTCCGTGACTCCACTCAGCCAGTTATCCTCATTAGACTCAGGTGCCTGATAATCAGGCTCATTACCTTCCTTTACCAGAATAGGGAGTTCACCAGACCTCAGTGACGAAGTGGAAAATGAACTCACAACAGGGTAACTTGTATAAATACGTATATGGTATCATTTTTCCCCCTTTATCGAGTACAATAAAACAAGATCAAACATACAGTATTTATGACACACTGTTTGGGAGTAAATTATATCTCAGTTTCTGTAGGGGTTAGAACCGTGAAAATTAGGGGTTAGAAAGTTGGTTTCGTTGCCTACGCAGAGATGTGAATTTTATATCTCTGTCATATATGGTTTTTGCGATATGACTTGTTTTAATATCTCTCATTCATATGCTTGCCCCGCATGGCTCAAACAAAGAAACCCTTTCCCTTAACTAATCAGCATTCCTGTCACGATGCCCGTCTTTGTGTGACCCGACCAGCAGGCCGGTAACTAAAACAACAAGACGCAGCACGTGATACGGTCCTGTGTGACGCGGCCCGCAGGCTGGTAACTAAAGACAACAAGACACGGGGAAAGGGGAAACACCAAAGCACTATTCTTGCTCTGCTGCAGCACCAGGCAGCAGAGTGCATCAATGGATTAACTTTTCGTAGTGGCTCGACACCTCAGAGCCAGCTGCCACCTTCACCATCTCACTCTTCTGCGGACACCGGGCAGCCAGAGTTCACACAAGTTTCAGCAGTGGCTCCAACCTTCCAGCCAGCTGCTCACTTCACCAGGTTTCTGCAGTGGCTTCACACCTCAGCCAGCTGCTCCCTTCACTGTGGTTGGAATCCCAAAAAGACGCTATCACCAACACTGATTGCAACACCTGTGACTCCTTTATAGGTAAGAGCCAGCAATCTCACCTGCATTAAATCATGTGCACAAACTAAGGTAACCAGAGTGCAATGGCCCTAATGGCCACCGGGGGAAAACTGACTGAAATCACCACAGTGCAATGACCCTAATGGCCACTGGGGGCAAAACCACCTTTGGCACACAACCAAAGGAAAAAAAAAGGTTACTTTGTGCATTTAATCTGTCAGATCCAACCTGGATCATGACAATTCCTTTCTGTGGAGAGGAGCCAAATGCTTGCAGAGGAAGTGTCCTATTACCAATGCGGACACAGAGCTGTTAAGGAGGGGGGGAACGGGGGATTGCAGGAGCTGACAGTCTACAATGTCATCAGTAGAGTAGCAATGGGAGATTTCTAAAATGTCCCAGCAAAATCATATCTCACAGTACATTACACGAAGCAAGATTTCTTTGCGCACGCGTGAACTATGGAGTTGAACTTCACTATTACCGGCAAAGATCGCGGACAGAGACCACGGATGGGGTGCAGAAAGAAGCAGATACACCGCCCATCGGACCGGACACAGGCCATTTACATAGGCCTCCAACTTCTGGTGACAGATTCCCTTTAATGGCAGTGCCGACAAACCTGCACGATTCCTCTTCCTTCTCCCGGCAGGGACGCTGATGTGCACTTTCACTCTGGTCCTCGCTGTGTTTGCTTCTGGCCCGCAAGTCACCTGTGAGTGCTTCAAGCATGCATGCATGTGCTCCCCACATCTTAAAGGGGCAGCACGCAGGCTTCTGAAATGTCCTCAGCCAATAGCTGGGAGGTGTCAAATATTTAAGGCACCCTGCCCTATAGTGAAGTGCCTTAGCAACATTAGTGATCAGTGTGTAAACCTGCTCCTTAGCTGTATGGTCTTTGTATCTCTGCTCCCTGAGTTTGATTCTGTCTGTCTTGTCTGAACTTCATCCTGACCGTCCTGCTGAACCTGTTCCGGAAATGGTCCTGCCTTTACCTAGTCCTGATGTGTGATCCGTTTAGTCCACACATGTACAGCTATTCTTTCCTGTCCAATCTGAACCTCCACCTGTGATCCTGAACCGAGTTAGCCCTGTGCTCCTAAACCTATCCTATCCTTGCTTGATTCAGTATCCATTCTGTCTGCCAGCCCTGCAGTCCTATACAGAACCTGTTCTATGTAAACATCCGCATGTCTTCCTGTTTACCAGTCCCTGGCCGGCCCAACTTTCCTTGTCAAGCACTGCTTCCCTGCCCCCTTTGGGGTCAGCTGCTGCAGCTCCGGGGTCTGCCTTGCAGTAGCACTTGGCATCCACCTGGGTTCAAGTCTTACCACACCATCAAAGGCTCTAGTGAAGAACCCGGTGGTTGCTTAGTTACGCTCCTCCAGGCTCTCTCCGGTCCATGGCGCAGTGCTTGCACAACCACGAGTGTGACAGTTTGCTAAGGCCATTGAACCAGCTGACTCCAATACTCCCCAGCTCTCAGAGTCATTTCAGGAGATGACCCATCAGAGAGATCAGCAAGACAAAATCCAATCCTATCTGTGGATATTAAACACCCACTTGGACGCTCTGATGTTGTCTGCTGCATCCACTCCAGTTCAAACTGTGGAACACGCAAGGACTTGGACCCCATCTGTCTGCACCACCACATTTTGATGGAGATCCGAAGCAATGCCAAGGATTTATCAACCAGTGCTCGCTGTACTTTGGACTGCAGGCTCACCAGTTCCCCTCTGATCTAGAAAAATCAGCCTTTTTAATGTCCCATCTTGGAGGAGAGGTCCTGGCATGGCTCAACTTCTTGTGGGAAAGACAATACCCTATAATCTTGGATCTGCAGGCCTTCCGGGAGGCGTTCCGCACAGTCTTCGGCAAGCTGGGCAGAATCACCTCTGCTGCATCATCTCTCCTCAGACTGCGCCAGGCAAGTCTGTCTGTAGGTTAATATGCCATAGACTTCCGTGGCTTCTAAACTCAGCTGGAAGAACAAAGCACTTGTACCCGTCTTCTGGGAGGGATTGTTTGGAAGAATCAAGGATGAGCTAACAGGTCGAGGCATTCCTGCTACACTCGATGATCTATTTTCCCGGCTATCCGTATCGACCTCTGGCTTCAGGAGCGCTCCTGAGAGACAATGTATGAGATAAAACCACTTTGTCTGGTTCCTTCCTTCTAAAGGCCACTTATCAAGGTGGATGCGATTCTTAGGTCTTTCCGACCCACTGACCAAGAAGAAGAACACCAATTTAACATCGCGTCTTCCAATATGATTACTGTGGGTCTGGTAAACTTGTCTCAGATTCCTTTATGGAAAACTTTAGTGTCAGAATCAGGTAAGAAGCAAGTTCTTCTGTCCTTGGCAGGCAGAGAAAGACCTTGCAGCTCATCTATCATCAATAATGGTGGCCTACCATGAGAAAGGATATCATGGAATTCATTTCTGCCTGTCCTTCCTGTGCCCACAACCAGACTCCCAGGCTACTCTTTTCTGGGTGACTTCTACCACTTCCTGTGCCTTCCGTACCTTGGTAGCACATCTCCATGGACTTTATCATGGACCTCCCTGTGTCCTCTGGATGCTTCATCATCTGGGTAGTGGTGGATCGCTTGTTGAACATAGCTCACCTTTACCCCATTGCCGGGCCTTCCATCTGCTCCTGAGCTCGTGGAGAAATTTATTCGGCACATCTTCTGCATTCACAAATTTCTTCTTCACATCATGTCCAATAGAGGATTCCAATTCACATCCCGATTCTGGAGAGCTTTGTGCAAACATCTAAACGTGGTGCTGGACTTTTCTTCGGCATACAACCCTAAATCCAACAGACAAGTGGAGAGAGTCTATTAGGTTATGGTCAACTTACTGTAGCATTTCACGAACGCGCACCATGATAACTGAGCCAAGGTCTTACCAAGGGAAAAGTTCTCCTATAAAATCATGTAAGTGAACCTTCTGCAAGCTCTCCATTCTTCATTGTCTTTGGGCAAGAGCCAGGAATCCATCTTCTTTTGTCGGACACTTCTGGCGTACCAGCAGTCAATGCTCTCACAAAGGATTTCTCTAAGATCTTGGAGAAGAGGGACAATGTTTGCCATCTTCAAAAAAGGAAATGAGATGGAGCCAGGAAATTATGGTCCAGTGGGCCTTACTTCTATACCAGGAAAGATCGTTGAACAAATTATTAAACAGCATGTATGTAAGTTCTTGGATAAGAATACAGTAATTAACCAGAACCAGCATGGGTTTGTAGCAAACAAGTCATGCCAGACTAATATAATTTCCTTTTATGATGGAATCATTGATTGGGAGGATCAGGGAAATGTGGTAGATATAGTTTATCTTGACTTCATACTATTGTTATTGAAAAAATGATCAAGTATAGGATTGACAAGGCTATGGCTAGATGGATTAATAATTGGCTCAGTGATTGTACTCAAAGAGGAAATAAATGGTTGCACATCCAGTTGGAAAAGTGTTTCAAGTGGCTTACCACAAAGCTATGTCCTGGCCCCAATGTGGTTCGACATTTTTATAAATGATCTAGATAAGGGAACTGAAGGTAAACTAATCAAATTTGCAGACGATGCAAAGCTAAGAGGTAAAGCTAACACTAGAAAAGACAGAGAAAGGATTCAGAATGATCTAGATAAGCTTGAACAATGGGCAGCGACTAATAGAATGGTATTTAACAGGGAAAAATGCAAGATTCTATATATGGGCAAGAAAAAGGAAAATTACATCTATAGAATGGCAGGAATAGAACTAAGCAACAGCACGTGTGAAAAAGACTTGGGTATACTAATAGATCACAGACTGGCACATGAGTCAACTGTGTTAGGCAGCAGCAAAAAAGGAAAACACAGTTCTAGGATGTATTAAGAGAAACAGAGTCTAGATCACGTGAAGTAACTTTCCCCCTCTACTCCTTTGTCATGCCTTATTTGGAAAACTGTGTCCGGTTTTGGGCATCACATTTTAAAAAGACATTGAAAAACTGGAGCAAGTTCAGAGAAGAGCTATCAGGATGGTAAGCGGACTGCAAGGTCTGTCCTACGAAGAATGGTCAAAGGATCTGGGATTGTTTAGGTTGTAAAAAAGAAGGCTAAGAGGAGACTTAATAGCTCGCTACAAATATCTGAAGGGATGGCACAGTGTAGAGGGATTATCCTTATTCTCACTTGCACATGGAAACACGAGAAGCAATGGCATGAAACCGAAATGGAGAAGATAGAGATTAGATATTAGAAAAAACTTTTTGACAGTGATGGTGATCAATGAGTGGAACAGGCTGACACGAGAGATGGTGAGTTCAACTTCAATCTTCAAACAGAGCCTGGACAGACATCTGTCTGAGATGGTTTAGTGAATCCTGCATTGAGCCCTTGAGGTCCCTTCCAACTCTAACATTCTATGATTTTTATGATTCTATGATCTGGGAGGACACCAAAGCCATTCTTGAGAAATCATCTGAACTTATGAACCTTGTTGACAAAAGACACTATGATCCACCTTGTTCTCATCCTGGGGACAATTTGTGGCTATCCTCAAAGTACATCCAGGTCAAGATCCTTTCCTACAAATTGGTCAATCATTTTATCGGTCCTTTTGAAGTCATTAAACAAATTAATGTTCTGTCCTATAAATTGAAGCTGCCAACCACATTACACATACCCATTTCCTTCCATGTATCTTAGGTCCCTTCTTCAAGGATCCTGTTGCCACGCTTGCTTCCATCAGCTCCGAAGATGTCTTTGAGGTGGAATCTATACTTGCCATGAAGAAGGTGAGAGGAAAAACCTTTTCCCTAGTGTATTAGAAAGGATTTGGTCCTGTGGGAACATAAGAAAAATATTCATGCCCCACTTCTTCTACAGAGCTTCCTTGCAGGCTTGATGGAGAGGCCGTAAAGGGGGGAACTGCAACTGCAGCATGTTCCCACATGATCCCTCTTCCCCTTTCCTGCAAGAAAGCCGACATGCTTGCTCACTCACCCACTCTGCTCCAGTACTCCTCTGCTTCTGCTTCTGTCCAGGACCTGCAAATGGCGTGCAGGTCTCCTGGGAGTGTGCTTAGGGCATTCACGCATACTCCCGACTTCTTAAAGGGTGAGTGTGCATGCTTCTAAAATGTTCCCAACTAATAACTGGGAGATGCCAGATATTTAAGGTACCCTTTCCTTTAGGGTGTGCCTTAGCAATCTGTGTAAACCTGCTTCTTAGTTGTAAGGTGCTTGTGGTAGAATTTTACACAGACACCCCCTTTCCACCCAAGTAGGCATGGACAGTGAGAGGATATAGATATATGCCCGGTCCTTTAATGGGATTATTTCGGACCAGAAACCAGACACGGTAGCATAGAGAGTTAAGCCGAAAGGGAAACGTGGATTTGTGGATTGAGGTAAAAGAGCAGCCCAAGGTTAAATTATATATTTATTCGTCTTAAGGTCACAGTACACAATACACTATATACATGATGGCTAAATACATACAATGGTCAGATATGCAAATACAGATAGTGGTAAGACAATAGATATAAGCAGAATATATGGGTCAGTTACCAGTAGATGAAAGACCTTGATTTTGGTAGGGAGCCTTGTGGTCCCCTCAGTTACTTGACTTCTCCCCACACGATATGTCGTCTCAACCTCCCCAGAGAAAAATCAATAGCTCATGCATTACACAAGCATTTAAGCCTGTTTGGGTCACTCTCCTCCTGCCCTTAGTGTTGAACCTAAATCCTCTCTCCTTGCCTTTGGCAGCTAAAAGCTCCAAAACCTAAGATGAGTCATACCTCTTTAATGGACGATCCTAGGGTGGTGGTTTCGGTGCCATCAGTTCTGGCTGGTCCCCTGCTACACATTAAGACCAAACACAGCTTTGCGATCTGATTTCTACTGGCTGTTCTATGTATCTCCATACCCCTGGGTGCTTGAATGGGTCAAGACCCAGGCTGGTGTTTACCATGTTCGGGGGATCTTGGAAATATACACAATGTACGGTTAGGACGTACAGTGGTTACGGAAAGTAATCAAACCCCTTTAAATTTTTCACTCTTTGTTTCATTTCAGCCATTTGGTAAATTCAAAAAAGTTCATTTTTTTCTCATTAATGTACAATCTGCATCCCATCCTCACTGAAAAATAAATGGAAATGTAGAAATTTTTGCAAATTTATTAAAAAAGAAAGACTCACATGGTCATATGTTTTCAGACCCTTTGCTCAGGATTGAATAGAAGCACCCTTTTGAGCTAGTACAGCCATGAGTCTACTTGGGAATGATGCAACAAATTTTTCCACACCAGAATTTGGGGATCCTTTGCCATTCTTCCTTGCAGATTCTCTCCAATTCCATCAGGTTGGATGGTGAACTTTGGTGGACAGCCATTTTCAGGTCTCTTTTGGGTTTAGGTCAGGGCTCTGGCTTGGTCTAGTTGTTCCGAAGCCACTCCTTTGTTATTTTAGCTGTGTGTTTAGGGTAATTGTCTTGTTGGAAGGTGAATATTCAGCTAAGTCAGAGGTCCAGAGTACTCTGGAATAGGTTTTCATCCAGGGTATCTCCGTACTTGGCCGCATTCATGTTTCCTTCAGTCTGGGAGTCCTTCATGTGTTTTTTAGCAAACTCTATGTGGGCTTTCAAATGTCTTGCACTGATTAGAGGCTTCCGTCGGGCCACTCTGCCATATAGGCCCGACAGGTGGAGGGCTGCAGTGATAGTTGACTGTGGAACTTTCTCCCATCTCCCTATTCCATCTGTAGAGTTCAGCCACAGTGATCTTGAGGTTCTTCTTTACCTCGCTCACCAAGGCTCTTCTCCCACAATTGCTCAGGCAGGATGGCCAAAATTAGGAAGACTTCAGGTGGTCCCAAACTTCTTCCATTTAAGGATTATGGAGGTCACTGTGCTCTTAGGAATCTTGAGTACTGCAGAAATTCTTTTGTAACCTTGGCCAGATCTGTGCCTTGCCACAATTCTCTCTCTGAGCTCCTTGGCCAGTTCCTTTGACCTCATGATTCTCATTTGGTCTGACATGCACTGTGAGCTGTAAGGTCTTATATGGACAGACGTGTGCCTATACAAATCAGGTCCTATCAGTTTAATTAAACACAGCTGAACTCCAATGAAGGAGTAAAACCATCTCAAGGAGGATCACAAGGAATGGACAGCATGTGACTTAAATATCAGTGTCTGCGCAAAAGGGTTTGAATACTTATGACCATGTGATATTTCAGTTTTTCTTTTTTAATAGCTGTGCACAAATTTTTACATTTCTGTTTTATTTCAGTCAAGATGGGGTGCAGAATTTACATTAATGAGAAAAAAATGAACTTTTTTGAATTTACCAAATGGCTGCAATGAACACAAGGAAATGGACAGCATGTGACTTAAATGAGTGTCTGAGAAAAGCACGTCTTTAGCAGTGTGTTTCATCCTCTGTGTTCACTCCATTCTGTTGTTGTGGTTTTGGGATACAAACTGTGAATAGTTTAGGGTGCAGTGAAAGACACTCAGGGTTAGCTGACGTTGAGTAGGGGCGCTATTGCGTAATTGTAGAGTGCCAACCTCCGTGGTCAGGCAGAGACAAATCAGGGTCAGGTTAGCGATTTACCTAGTCTGCATACGATCCTGTGGGGTGCAAGTTTAACACCTCTGGCTAGTTCATCCCTGTATGAATGTTAGGGTTCAGTCGTAACACCTTGCTTTTTCCAGATAAAAGACATACCCATCAAAATTTATGGAACTGTTCACATGTCTATGTTTTTTTTTGTTGTTGCAGACAATGTTCTACAAAAAAAAATCACATTAACTTGTCCATTTGTGAAAACTGATGTCTGAATGAGCCCCTAGATTAATTTTGAATAAACTATTTGAGAATGTGTTAGGGTAGAGTTTTCTATCTTTCAGAAATAAAGCAATAGCCACATTCAAACCACATATCTAAGCCCTCACCTCCTCCTGACTCCTCAAACTCAAAAATATTTCCCGGATCCGCTCATTCCTCAACCACGAAACCACAAAAACACTAGTGCATGCTCTTATCATCTCCCGCCTCGACTGCTGCAACCTCCTACTCTCTGCCCTCCCCTCTAGCACTCTGGCTCCGCTCCAGTCCATCCTACACTCTGCTGCCCGACTAAACCACCTGTCTCCCCGCTATTCCCCAGCCTCCCCCCTATGCCAGGCCCTTCACTGGCTTTCTATTGCCCAGAGGCTCCAATTCAAAACCCTAACCATGACATACAAAGCCATCCACAACCTGTCTCCTCCATACATCTGTGACATGGTCTCTAGGTACCTAACCGCACGCAACCTTCGATCATCTCAAGATCTCCTTCTCTTCTCCCCCCTTATCTCTTCTTCCCACAACCGCATACAAGACTTCTCCCGTGCTTCCCCCATACTCTGGAACTCTCTGCCGCAACACATCAGACTCTCACCATCAAAGGAAACCTGTAAGAAGAACCTGAAGACCCACCTGTTCCGACAAACATACAGCCTGCAATGATCCTCGGTCTACTGAACCACCGCACGACCTGCTCTACCCTCTCCTACTGTATCCTCACCCATCCCTGTAGACTGTGAGCCCTCGCGGGTAGGGTCCCCTCTCCTTATGTACTTGTGTGTCCCTTGTCTTACACATGTTTTTTATACTTGTCTATATTTCCCCTTTTCACATGTAAAGCGCCATGGAATAAATGGCGCTATATAAATGCATAATAATAATAATAATAATTCTCTTTAAATCATATTGTAATCAAATTGCTTCAAAGTAGGTCAAACAGGAAAAATTAGTCTGTTTACAAATGTGAGGATCCTCCTCTAATCCAAGACAGAAGCAATAGCAAATATACCACAATACCGTACTTACTGATCTTGCAGAATGCTTTGGTTTTATGAGGACTCCAAAAGAAAGAAAAGCAATGTGAGCTCCAGATGGATGGAAATCCATGGGGACTCATGTCAGGAATATGGAGCTCATTAATTTTAGATTTCCAATTCACAGCATCTAACGATAAGCAGGTTTTAGTGATACATTTGGGAGAAGAGATAAGAGCTTTGTGGTATATGGATATACTGTGCTGAAAAGCATAGGAAAATAATCCATAATACTAGTTTCTATTTTACCAACCAAAAAGTATTTTGTATCTTAAAGAATGTGTTGGGAGTAAATAGTTTTGTGTGGACTTATCCTCTTTAGAGTGAAAGATTACTGAACCGTAAAAATAAATATTTTATTTACTGCGGCTTCTCTGGCATATAAACTATGTTATATGGTCATGTTTGAGTCTGAACTTTAGTTTTCATTACATTCATTTAAAATGATTGTAAAGGATTAAAAAATAGCACCATGGGTTTTGTATGGCATGGCAACTTAGGCTACTTTTACACTTACCGCTTTTTTGCGGCCCGTTATTGTGGCCTGTTTTTTCGGGCCGTATCGCCACAATTGTTACGGTCTGCCACAGTAACGGGCCGCAAAAAAGCTTGCAGATAGCCATTTTTCAATTTTCCAGTACTATATAAATTGTATTGGAAAAAAAAAAAAACGGCGTTCCGCAAAACCGGAAGTCACGGTGCACCGCAAAAACAAACTTCCATTTGTTTTCGCAGCCCCATTGATTTTGAATGGGGGCCGTGTCCATACACCGTGAAAAAGATCGAGCAAGCTCAGTCTTTTATCACAGCTGCAAATACAGCCTTCACGTAAAAGCAGTCTTAACCCAACTTTCTTTTAAAGGGATATCCAGGATTATTTATTTTCTTTACCATGGGCTTAAGAATTAACAGGCAGGTAATTAATAATGACAGAGTATTACAGACTATTATTGCCGGCGATTCGGAAATTTGTCAGCAGGTTTTGCTACCTAATCTAAAAGCAGCATCATATAGGGACAGAGACCCTGATTTCAGAGACGGACTGGGTTGCTTGTCGTAGTTTCAATAAAATCAGTGTTTTATCAGCAGGGAATTATCATTAAAGGACTTCTTGGCCTGCTGCCAAGTAGTTCAACCACACCTCTACCACTGATGGGTAGCTTTGTGCATATGACAATCAGGTAATTAGGAGATCCAGCTCAACTCAGTAAAAGTCTTTAGCTTAACCCCTTAACGACTGCCGATACACCTTTTAACGGCAGTAGTTAAGGGTATTTAAACCACAAAGCCATTAAGCTGTGGAAAAAGTGTATAGCGCCCCCCAGAGTCGGATTTTCTCTGGGATCTTGGCTTCCGGGGGTAGCAGAGACCCCAGAGAACATGATTTGGGTCGTTTTTTACTGATCCCCGCTTTTGCGATCGCCGTTATTAACCGTATAACTGCGACCAGAAAAAAGTCTGATGTGCCATTTAATTTCTCTCTCCTCTGATGTGATTGCACATAAGAGGAGAGAGAAATAGGGTCTCCGATCCCCCCAGTACCTCCCGGTGCTCCTCAGCCCTCCTGCTTCCCCTGATGGGCGTCGCCACCTTCTGGGAAAAGAATGGCGGATGCATGCATAGTGCGCCGCCGAGATCTGCCGGCTGGCACCCGTCAACAACAGTGATCAAAATAAATAATTAGTAAATAAACCCCCTTTTTTATCACCCCCATAGTTAGGGTTGGGATTATGGTTAGTGTTGGGATTAGAGTTAGGATTAGGGTTAGGAATTAGGGTTATGGATTAGGGTTGGGATTAGGGATAGGGGTGTGTTGGGGTTAAGTTTGTGGTTAGGGTTATGGTTAGGGTTGGGATTAGGGTTAGGGATGTGGTTAGGGTTGGGATTAGGGTTATGGTTAGGGTTGGGATTAGGGTTAGGGGTGTGTTGGGGTTAGGGTTGTGGTTAGAGTTATTGTTAGGGTTGAGATTAGGGTTAGGGGAGTGTTGGTGTTGGGGTTGGAGTTAGAATTGAGGGTGTCATGGTTAGGACATGGTCAATGTCCTGTTCTCACAGGGTTAACTTTTGCCGGCCTCTCTTTGGATTTGGGAGGGGTATTTATACTCACTCCAGACTAGGATTCCCTGTCAGCTAAAATGTTATTCTGGCTGTGTGTCTGACCCCCTTGCTGTGTGTGGATACTGCATTGCTTGTTTGATTCCCGTGTATGACCTGATCTGTCCCCTCACTCAGTTCTCTGTCTCACGTTTTGGTATTGTTGTCTTCTCCGGTTCTGACCTCCTGGCTTGACTATTGTTACTCCGTTACAGTTTGTCCCTATTGTACCGTCCATTGCCCGTTCTGGTTTCCTGATCTATTGCTACGTCCTGAATATTCGCTCTGTCTAACCCTTTCGTACTGTCCTGCTATCTCGTGCTTTGACCCGGCTTGATCTGGTTTATGTCCCTGTCTATGCCCCTTGGTAACTTGTCCCGTAGTTACCTTTCTAGGAGTTTCCCTGCAGCTCCTAGCTCTGTGGAGCTTAGGTCACGCCCCCAGCAGGCACGTGCTTCAGGTCCTGATAGTCTGAAGCACGCATTGTCACCGCTGCTGCCCCGCTCCACAGGTATCTTTGAGCATTGCTTTTGTACTCAGGACATACACACTGGCTCAGTGAGCAAGTGCAGTGTGGTGTTCCTGACATTATAGCTGACCTTTTCAATTTTTTTTTTCCTCTGAAGGAAAAAAAAGAAAAAAAAGTGTTATCCTCATGGATCCCATACAAGCTTTGGCTAATCAGGTCAAGCACCTGACCCAAATGTTCCACAAACTTAATGTGGAACAGTGCACGATGGCCCATACCCAGCAACAGTTGGTGGATACTGTGCATGGGGCTGTCGCTGCAGGGGCTCCTAGTGTTGGGGATAGAGATGTGTCATTGGCATCCCCCGAATCGCCGGTCAAATTGCCAGACCCTTTCTCAGGGGATAAAAGGGAGTTCAGGTCGTTCAGAGAAGGATGCAAACTTTTTTTTTCTCTGAGGCCCCGCTCCTCCGGGGATGAGTTCCAGAGGGTGGGGGTCGTCATTTCTCTACTTCAGGGGGCTCCACAGGCATGGGCTTTCTCTCTCTCTTCCTCTGCTCCTGAACGAATGTCTGTGAATTTGTTCTTTCAGGCTCTGGGGCACATGTATGATAAGCCTGAGTGCGTCTGGCAGAGGATATGGTGATGAGTGTGACACAGGGGAGGAATTCTGCTGAATGATTCTGCTCTGAGTTTAGACATTGGACCTCCGAGGTATCCTGGAACAAGGCCGCCCTGAGGGGGTTGTTCCGCAGGGGCCTGTCTGACCGTCTGCAGGACGCTCTGGCATTACATCCTCCCTCTGATACCCTGGAGGATGCCAAGATGCAGGCGGTCCGTATGGACCGGAGACTCCGTGCTAGAGAAATGATGCAACAAGAGTCTCCCTTGTACCCCAAATTGTGTGACACTGCACCTGTATCTGAGCCCATGGAGGTTGGGTCAGTCTCGGTTAAGGAGAAAGAGAGAAGGCACCGTAGAGACAACCTACTATGCTTTTACTGTGGAGCCTCTGGACATTGGAAAAGGAATTGCCCCTCCTGCCCTTCTTCAGAGAAACCATCAGAGAAACGACTGAGTCTGGGCAACAATCGAAGAGGTTGTCCAGACTCCCAGGTACATTTTTTCTCATGTACAAAGATGGTGCTGCAGGTTGAATTGGAACTTGCTGGCGGTCCTGTTATGACCACCGCCTTTGTTGACTGTGGTTCCTCCATTAATCTGATTGTTGCCCAAGTTGTGACTCTTAATAAGATAGGGACAGTTAGGTTAAAAGACCCTGTTAGCTGAACTGGAGCAGGTGCAGAGAAGAGCGACCAAGGTTATTAGGGAACTAGGGGGTGTTAAGATTGAGTCACCTTATGAGGCAAAAACAGAAATGCTAGCTAAGTCCAGAAAACCAGAGCAGTTGGCAGCTATCGGATTGCAGACCCCAGATCCTATCATAACAACTAACAGTAGCCGTGGGGGGTTCCTACGATGCCCTAGACCCCTCGATCACAGCCGGAGAATTAAATAGGCCTACAGAAAGAAAGGGGAAATCTAAACTGCCCCAGAGCAGACCCCAAAGCAATAGGCAGCCCCCCACATATAATGACGGTGAAGCAAGATGAAAACACTAACACAGACAGAAAGATAGACTGAGCAAAGACGGGGCCCAAACTACCTAGATAGGAAAGGACAGGAAGGCTGCTGTCTGCAATCCGTGAAAAACCCTATGAAAATAAGAGCCAACAGACTGACAGTGAAAAAGGCCCTGAAGACGCTAGGCTTCAAAAAAGCTATGTCAGTACTCAGGAATATTCTGAAGACAGAGCAACAGGCAAAAGAAGATTCAGCTCACCCCAGCAGGGAATGGCAGAATCCAGAAAAGCAAGGAAAACAAAAACAAAACATAAATGCAAAAGGCAAAGCAGAAAACTTAGCTTTAGGGAAGCAGGAATCAGACTGGTGTCCTAGGAGTCCACAGAGAACTCACCCGCAGGGCAGAAGGGCATCGGCAGCCTTATATCCAGTCAGTGACTCCACTCAGCCAGTCATCCTCATTAGTCCCAGGTGCCTGATAATCAGGCTCACTACCTTCCTTCACCAGAATAGGGAGTTCACCAGACCTCAGTGACAAAGGGGAAAATGAACTCACAACAAGGGGGTCTGCAATACCAAGACAGGTTATTACACTTGGGGTTATTTAGTTGGGACAATCGAAGGCTTAGGGGTGATCTTATTACAATGTATAAATATATGCGGGGACAATACCAAGACCTTTCTAACGATCTTTTTACTCTTAGACCTGTGACAGGGACAAGGGGGCATCCTCTACATCTGGAGGAAAGAAGGTTTAAGCATACTCACAGACGCGGATTCTTTACTGTAAGAGCAGTGAGACTATGGAACTCTCTGCCATATGATGCTGTAATGAGTGATTCCCTCCTAAAATTTAAGAAGGGACTGGATACCTTTCTTGAAAATTATAATATTACAGGGTATATACACTAGTTTCCTTGATATTGCGTTGATCCAGGGAGCTAGTCTGATTGCCGTATGTGGAGTCGGGAAGGAATTTTTTTCCCCAATGTGACGCTTACTGTTTGCCACATGGGTTTTTTTTGCCTTCCTCTGGATCAACATGTTAGGATAGGATATGGGTTGAACTAGATGGACTTAAAGTCTCCCTTCAACCTTAATAACTATGTTACTATGTTACTATGTTAAAATTGTGACTGTGGATTCATCCCCTCTTACCCGGGATGGAATTTGCTTTATGTCTGAAGTTTTTTCTATGAAAATGGGTTCCACTCATGTGGAAAAGTTAAGTTGTTTCGTTATGAATAATCTGCCTGCAGGACTGGTATTGGGGATGCCCTGGTTGCAACGCCACAATCCTCTCATTGATTGGGTGAAGGGGGAGATCATCCGATGGGGATGTAATGATAATGGTCTGTGTTGTAACCAGGTTCCTTTTGTCAATCCGATAAGATCTGTATCTGTGTCATCTGTCAGTCTGGAGGGTATTCCGGAGTACCTGAGAGACTTTGAAGACGCGTTTACCGAAAGTGAGGCTGAGGCGCTCCCACCACATAGACCATTTGATTGTGCTATCGATTTAGTACCTGGAGCCAAATTACCCCAGGCTCGTTTGTGTAATTTGTCTGGGCCTGAGCGCCAAGCTATGAAAAAGTATATCAAAGAGAGCCTTCGCAAGGGGCATATTCGGCTCTCGGTCTCACCCGTGGCAGCGGGGTTTTTCTTTGTAAAGAAAAAAGATGGTGGGTTGCGACCGTGCCACGACTTTCGGGAACTGAACAAAATTACTGTTAAGAACACGTACCCTCTCCCGTTGATTCCTGATCTATGCAACCAACTCACGGGGGCAAAATGGTTTTCTAAGCTCGATCTACGAGGGGCTTATAACCTTATAAGGATCCAGGACGGGGACGAATGTAAAACAGCATTTCTGACAACTGAGGGGCTGTTTGAAAACCTGGCTATGCCCTTCGGCCTCACTAACGGTCCTGCTGTTTTTCAGAACTTCATTATTGTTGTTTTTTCTGACTTGATTGGGCGTTATGTAGTCATCTATTTGGATGACATCTTGATATACTCTGAGGACAGTCAGTCACACTTACACCATTTACGTACGGTTCTTATGAGACTCCAGGAGAACCATTTGTATGCTAAGCTGGAGAAGTGCTTTTTTTATGCAAGAACTGTCTTTTCTGGGTGTAATTGTATCCGGGGAGGGATTCCGCATGGATCCAGGGAAGGTTCAGGCCATTACCAATTGGGGTAAGCCTCATGACCTGAAGGGGTTGCAGCGATTTCTGGGCTTCGCTAATTATTATAGGAAGTTCATTAAAGGGTTCTTGCAGGTGGTGAAACCCTTGACGGACCTCACTCTTAAAGGGGCAGATGTAAAATATTGGTACATGGCCGCAAAAAATTCCTTCCTTACACTAAAGAAGTGTTTTACCACAGCCCCTGTGTTGGTACAACCCGATTCGTCAAGACTAGAGTTGAGCGAAACGGGTCGAAAAATTTCAAAAGTCCCCGACTTTTGGTATAGTCGAGTTTCATGAAACGAAACCCGACCCTAGGGTGAGGTCGGCCACGAGCTCAGCGACTTTAGCGCCAAAGTCGCATTTCAAAAGTTTGTTTTCCGCCCTTTTTCAGCCAATCAGGATCCACGGACACTGTGGGCAACGTGATGACATAGGCAGGGGTCACCACCATCTTTGAGAAGGGCATGCAAGTGATTGGCTTGCTTTGGGGGGCGTCACAGGGGGTATAAAAGGGCGTGCACGCCGACCGCCATGTTACTCATGCTGATCTCAGAATAGGGAGAGCTGCTGCTGCTGCTGATTCTGTAGGGAGAGTGTTAGGCAGGGAAGAAGACACCAAAAACTGCTTCTGCTGCTAGCGATTTTGCCTATACAACACACCAGTCACTGTGTGTGCAGTGCAAGTGGAGGCTATATTTTGCTGGATCAGCTGTGTTGGTTGTTAGGCTGTTAGGCTGCCTTATAAGGCTTCCTGATAGCTGCATTGCTGTTTTCCCACTGCTCTGCAAACTGCTTTTTTAAAAGCAATCCAAATTTTTTTTCTTGTCCTGGTGAGGTACTGAGCGTGCATTTTTTCACACCATACAGCGGTGTACGCTCCTCACACAGTACCGTGTAGCGGCTGTTATCACGGCCACAGTGAAGCTATCTGTGTGTGACTCTGTAAGGATAAGTCGAGGACATGTTCCGTTCTTACAGACCTCCACCTTCTAGTTTTGTCTGTTTTTCAAATAGTTAAGTATATTTGCTGTTTGATCACATTCAAAACTATAGAGAGACAGCGTGTGTCAGTCCGTATACTTAAAAAACACGGAGCTTGACAATTTTACGGACACCGGACAGCGGTGTACGTGCACGCTCCTCTCTCAGTACCGTGTAACGGCTGTTATCATGGCCACAGTGAAGCTGTGTGTGAGAATAAGAATAAGTCGAGGACATGTTCCGTTCTTACAGACCTACACTCTAGGGAGATTCCTATTCTGCCCAATTCTATATACACCTTGTAGTTTGTCATACACTAGCCAATTTCTGCCTGTGACATGGTGTGATATTCACTGGGCCTCACACAATCCAACAGTGTCCACAAGTGTGTTCAGAAATTCTACATCTCCCCTGTCCTGTAGTGACATTTTTCACACCTGCGACATTGAGCCTGTGACATAGCGGTGTGATATTCACTGGGCCTCACACAATCCAACAGTGTCCACAAGTGTGTTCAGAAATTCTACATCTCCCCTGTCCTGTAGTGACATTTTTCACACCTGCGACATTGAGCCTGTGACATAGCGGTGTGATATTCACTTGGCCTCACACAATCCAACAGTGTCCACAAGTGTGTTCAGAAATTCTACATCTCCCCTGTCCTATATACACCTTGTACCTTGTTTTACATTACTATATAGTTTGTGGGATTTTGTGTACATTTTTGCCAAAAATGAGGAAGGCTGGTGGAAGAGGCCGTGGAATTGGGCGGAGGTTGCCAGCTGGTAATGATGGTGTTGGTGGTGGATCTGATGGTAGTGGCAAAAGCAAAATAGGACCGAATGCAGGAGGTGTTGAGCCTGCGTCATCGTCTGGCTCCACAAGGCCTTGATGGCTTAGTTTTCTAGGAGTTGGCAAACCGCTTTTAAAGCCAGAGCTTCAGGAAAAAATTTTGGCTTACATTGCTGACTCATCCTCCAGCTCTATCGCCTCCTCTTCTGAAGTTGTAAAAAATAAAAGCACTGAGTCGTCAATGGAGGCTCATGTTCATGAACCACACCTTTCCTTGTGTCCTTCACCCCAACCAAGATTGAAGGATGACGCAGGCCATACAACTGATTACTCCATGGAGCTGTTTTCACATACCATGCCTCGGTTATCAAGTGAAATGGTGAATTACCCAGGCCAAGATGAATCTGACATTTAGTGCACTGATGCACAGCCACTGATAGATGATTCTGCTGGTACATTCACTCAGAGCACTACATTGTCCTCGCAGTGTAATGAGCCAGATTCTGACCCTGATGAGACTCAGGTGCCCCTTCCCGCATACTATACCACCATACACGGTGACACAGAGGAAGGTGCACATGACATTGAAGAGGAGGTGATGGATGACCCAGTTGTTGACCCAGATTGGCAACCATTGGGGGAAGAGGGTGCTGCTTCTAATAGCTCAGATGAGGAGGAGGAGCAGCCACAGCAGACATCGACATCGTAACAGCTGTTATCTGGCAGGCCCGGAGCACTCCAAAGACAGGTTCCAAAAATCAAAAGAGTTGCTGGACAGCTTGTCCAGACGGTCAAAATAGCACAGCGTGCTAGGCCGCAAAATGTCTTCCAAAGTAGGAAGAGTGCAGTGTGGCACTTTTTTGAACAAAATCCTCATGATCAGGCCAAGGTTATCTGTAAGAAGTGCGCAAAGACCTTTAGCCGAGGGAAAAATCTGAAAAATTTGAATACCAGTTGCATGCTTAGACATTTAACCAGCATGCACTTGCAAGCGTGGACACAACACCAAACCTCAAGTACCACATGTGCAACTGATCACAAGGAAGGTAGTCAGCAACGCTACATTGTTTCCCCCACTGTAAGCCCACCGGTTAGCACAGCAGCAAATGTTGAGGTGTCATTGCAAGGCCAAAGCAGTCAGGGAATCCCACTGTTATATCAACGAAAGACTGAATCTGGGCATTCAGAAGGAACACCAACTCCATCACCATCATCAACCCTCTCTCAGTCCGCCCTGTCCACCGCTAGTTCCACCATTTGCAGCTCTCAAGTCCAGCTCACCCTCCCAGAGACTATGAGTAGGTCAAGAAAGTACTCAGTCTCTCATCCGCGTACACTGGGTTTGAACGCCCACATTGCCAAACTAATCTCGTTAGAGATGTTGCCCTATCGGTTGGTGGAAAGCACAGCTTTCCGCAAACTCATGGCCTATGCAGTACCATGCTATGACCTACCCAGTCGCCACTTCTCTCGCAAAGCCATCCCAGCCCTCCACCATCATGTGAAAGAGTGCATTGTCCATGCACTCAAGCAGTCAGTGAGTGGAAAGGTGCACCTCACAACAGATGCATGGTCCAGTCGGCATGGCCAGGGCCGTTACGTGTCCATCACTGCGCACTGGGTTAATGTGGTGGATGCAGGGTCCACAGGCGACAGCGGTGGTGGGACAGTACTGCCTAGCCCACGGTATAGGAAACAGTTAGCTGTAGGCGTTCGACCCTCCTCCTCCTTCTCCTCCAGAAGCAAAAGCTCGTCCACAGAGCGCAGTCATACGAGCACTCCATCTGCAGCTGCCACTGTTGCACACGAGGTGTCCCCCTATCGAGCAGCTAGTGGAAAGCATCAGCAGGCTGTGTTGCAGATGATGTGTTTGGGCGACAGACACACCGCGGAGGTGCTGGCCGAGTACTTTCAGCGACAAACTGAGTCATGGCTGGGCAGTATACATCTTGTGGCAAGCAAGTGATAACAGCCGTAATTTTGTGGCAGCCATAGCCCTTTCAAAACTCAGCCACATACCTTGCTTGGCTCACACCTTGAGCCTGGTGGTGCAGTGCTTCCTCAACAATTATCCAGAGTTAACAGCCCTGCTCCAGAAGGTGCGAAGACTGTGCGCGCACATCCGCCGGTCGCCTGTACACTCCATTCGTATGCAGAAGCTGCAGCGATTGCTCCACCTTCCCAACCACCGCCTCATTATCGACATTGCAGCAAGGTGGAACTCTACCCTGCACATGGTTGAGCGGCTGTGCGAACAGAGGCAGACCATAATGCATTTGTGGGAGGATACATGGCCAGGCACTTTGAGAGCAGACATGGAGTTGACAGGTGTGCAGTGGTCGAAGCTGAAAGACCTGTGTAAAGTCCTTCAGTGTTTTGAGGAATGCACACGGCTGGTAAGCGCAGATGACGCCATCCTAAGCATGAGCATCCCACTTATGCGTCTGCTCATGCAAACTTTGACGCACCTTAAGGAGCAGGCGTCTACTGCCAATGTTGATGAGGAGGAAGAGGAGGAGGGAATCCTTGATGACATTCAGCCATTGTCTGCTCAGGGACCACTCCTGGACGAGGTGGAGGAAGAAGAGGAGGAGGATGATGATGATGGGGATGATTACTTAGGGGAGGAGGATGCATCTCGTGGGGCAAGTGAAAATGTTGGCGTGGCAAGGTCTGGTACAGGGTTTGTGCGTGACTGGAGGGATTTGCCAGAAAGTGCTCCTCCAACCAGCACTCGCAGTGCATCATTGACACCGGGAACATTGGCCCACATGTCAGATTATGCCTTGCAGATCCTAAAAAGGGACCCCCGCATTGCCAAAATGATGAACGATAACGACTACTGGTTGGCCAGCATCCTGGATCCACGCTATAAAGGCAAATTGCAAAACATCATGCCACAGGAGAACCTTGACCTAATATTGGCTAATAAACAAGCAACTCTGGTAAACCGGTTGGTTGAGGCATTCCCAGCACACAGCAGCGGTGATGTTCTCACACGAGCCGTACGGGCCGGGGGCAGCTTGGCAGAGGTGTTCGTGGTGCACACAGCAGAAGTGGCGTTGGAGACAGGGGTTTCATGACAATGTTGTGGACTGATTTCTCAAGTACCGCTCACACAACTGGTAATACTGCATCGATGGAAAGTGACAGGAGATAGCAGTTGTCAACTATGGTTACAAACTACTTTTCCTCCCATATCGATGTTCTCCCGCACAGGTCATTCCCCTTTGACTATTGGGCCGCTAAACTGGACACCTGGCCTGAATTGGCACAATATGACTTACAGGAGCTCGCTTGCCCAGCTAAAGTGTGCTATCGGAAAGAGTCTTCAGTGCAGCTGGATCAATCCTGACAGAAAAGAGGACCCGTCTGTCAACCCAAAATGTGGATGATCTAACCTTCATTAAAATGAACCATGCATGGGTTTCCAAGGATTTTGTCCCACCTTCCCTTGATGACACATAGGTTGCCAGAAAAATGGCTTGCTTTGGTCCTCCTCCTATTCCGCAAGCTTGACCTATTTCGCCTTTTGCAGCAGCTGAATGTCCCACATCAACATATGCCACTTTGTAAACCGCCCTAACTGAGCTGCCCCCCCCCCATGGCCAGGGTCACCACCTAGCGCATGAAACCGTGTGAGTGCCGTTGCCCTGGACAGGTGGGTAGGCCGACTCTTGGGCGCGGGCACTGGCACAAGGTCCCTCATAGAGCAATCAAGTGTCTCTGACGGTGGTGGTGCACACCCGCAGTCAGACACACTGCCGTACTATGAGGGGCCCAGTGCCAGTACCGATGCCCACAAGTGTGCCCCCCTTGCTTGGGCAGGGCCCCAGCATTTGCAATGTTTACCTCTCCCTGCTCCTCCGCTGTGTAGTCTGGGCTGTCAAATCCTTCACTAGGAGTGCCACTACAAATTGATTGAACTGAAAGATGATGGTTAAGATGTAGCTATGCCCTGTCCTGCTGGCCGGGCTCTAGCTCCAGATGATCAATGGCTTCCATTTCTTATGGACGTCGACTCACAATGACATGCAGTGGTGGTTTATCATCAGCTTTCACAGTTTTCCTACTCACAAACGTGTGACATTCCCGCGCACATTTTAAAATGTGCCCTCTCATGCCAATCAAATCGAATCGCCTACGGCCTGTGGCTTCTGTCTTTTGCACTCCAAAGTTACGTGACAGATCATGATAGCCAGTGAGCACCATGTTTACATCGCTCCCTGTGATAAAAATTTGATTGAGATGAGTAACAGTGATGGAATCAACGGAAGTGCGATACAGCAAGACTTTATTCACAAAAAAATGTTTTCACTGTCTCAACACACAAATTAATTGAGGGTCAGCATCGCCTATGAGAATTGTGATGGAAGTTTTTTCCGTGAATAGTAATTCCTAGATTTCTGCAATCACTAGCCTTTATGTCAGTAATTGTATGCATCTCATTTCCTATTGCGGAGAGGCTGGACTGTATTACTGAGACAGAAATATATATGAAGATTTAAATATAACACCAAAAGTATATAGTTGTGTATGCCTCAAATGCATTTCCTTTTTTCCACTTTTTAGATTGCTGTGTAATCCTTACTGAGAACACGGAGATTTTACATGTTTAAACTATGCTATATATACCTGCTGTCCAATGATAAAGTACCCTTTCTCAACTTTGTACAATCTGGTCAAATCCATACTGGGCCTGAGAACATCTGAGTCTGCCTCCTGATCTATAGACATATATTTTTAATGTGTAAACTAGGCTACATATATACGTGTTATCCGGTGAAACTGTACTCTTTATCAACTTTCTATAATGTTGTTGAATCCATACTGGGCCTGAGAACGGCTGCCGAGCTGTTAAGCAAGCTACAGCACCTGTGGTTTGGACACGTAATTTTTTCAGGAATGACGGTTAGGCCTAACTCCGGAATTGTGGTTGACCTGAACTTACTGGGAAATCATCGTTCGCGGGGAATAATCTGAATCCCAGATCCCCATCACTAACGGAGTTCAGCCGGTTATCTGCACCTGTAAGCGACCAAAGCTTGTCCTTTCAGTGTAGCGTGCATGCAGCCCTGGACATGTACGGGAATGCTAGACCTGTTATTGCTCAATCTCACGTGCCAGAGCCTCGCTTATCCCTCTAGTAAGCTTGACGCGTACTGCGGGGGCATGCCGGAGTCTCGGTTGTTAACGGAATAAAGCTGAGAAATCGCTAGCACAACTACAAACACACATACCACACCACACACAGAATCGACAAAGCTTTCAAAGTGTGCATCTTTTCTTTAGGTGGCATGGTTGTGGTTTCCCGGGTGGAGTCCAATTAAGCCACAGGCTCCACTCCTGGTGGTGCCCTTTTGGACATTCCTTTAAGGTTCAGCTTTGCAATCATACTGCCCCCGGAAACCAAACACTTTGCCTTCATGGACGCTGTTTGGAGGTTATTGGGAATAACGCCGCCCGATCAGCAGTCGGCATATGGGTCGCCCTCCCAGGGCTGTGGGGTACTCTGTACCGGGCCGGTGTCAGTGGGATGTGTCACAGCAGCGGTGACCCGGACGGTGGCCCTGGGCGCCCATGTAAATGGCGTGGTATAATGGTAAAGAGTTTATATAGATAGTTTGACGCCACCTGTGGTGTTCGCAAACATAGATGTTAGGCCGACGCTGCATGCAGATCCTCTGGGACTGATGGTGTTGTGCAGCAAAGATGGTGAAGCTCCACATAGTTGGAGCTGGAGTCCCAGGGAAGTGTAGATGTAGTGATGGGGGAAAGGCACAGGCGGTGTAGGTGCTGGTACCCAGATGTAGCGGTGCTGGAATAACTGTAGGACACCAGAGCGTGCAGTTCCAAAGCTTTACTCACAGTCTGCAGGTTACACAGATGCCTGCCTCCGTGCTGTGTCCTCCGGGTCAGGACCTCAGCCAACCTCCGGGACCAAAATGGAAAGCTCCCTTCCAACACTCCGCCAACAAGTACCTTCCTGAACGTCTCCTTTCTAGCGCTTGTGGGGGAAGCACTCACAGGACCGTGGTTCACTGAAGCGCCTCCTATCTAACAGATGTTCCTCAGACTTTACTTGTATGGCAGACAGCTGTAGCCTTTTCCTTCTGGCTCCCACACGTCGATGCTGGGGCCTCCGAGCCTTAGTTGGGTACAGAGCATTTATAGCTGCTACTTCCCCCGGTTTCTGCTGCAGGAACGTCCGTGTCCCTACAGACTCGGAGACCGGAATCGGGACCATGCGCTCCAGCTAGGAGTGAGCCTTAACTCTACTCATCCTCCAGCTCCCCTTCTCACGTCCACACACTTCCCCTTCCCTGCACAGAGTGCCCTAACTTACCTCCTCCCGACCACAGAGAGCAGCTCCTCAGCAGTCAGGTTCAGAGGTCTCCCTGCTAGCCTGGAGTGGGAAATGTGTTGTGTGTTGGTTTCACTGCTAGAGAGATCCTTCGTTGCTCCCAAGCTTGACAACACACTCCCTAGGAGTAAGGTAAGGCCACAGTGGCGACCGTACTCTTGGGGATGCCACATGTGCACTGAGGCCCAGCCACTGCTGGATGCTGCTGCTGGTACATTGACCCAGACCACTACATTCCCCTCGCACTCTACACTGCCAGAATCTGACCCAGAGGAAACTCAGGTTCCCCTTCCCACATACTATACCACCTTACACGGTGACAAAGAGGAAGGTGCAGATGAAAGTGCAGGTTCCTTGAGCAGGTGGGGGGGCATACTCATGGGCGATGGCACTTGCACAGGGCACCGCATAGTACGCAAAAGTGTCTCTGCCGGTGGGAGGGCCTAAACAGCCAAGTGCAGTGAGATGGAAGATGGGGACGACAAGGAGTTCAGAGTAGTGCTGGGATTGCCTAGCAAGGAGACTTATGTAATTGTTTTCAATGTTGGGACAGCAATTTTTGGGGAGCACTATACTCTGGTGAATGATATATGGGGCCCACCATACACTGCACTGGAGCATTCCAAAGGTCTACATCAGACACTGGAGCAGCATTTACAGGGCCCATTATACACTAGAGCAGTAGAAATGAGGCCCATTATATATGGAGCATTATTTGGGCCCATCAGTGCAGCTTCATCCATGGGGACCAACATATACTATAGCATTATGTGGAGCTCATCATATACGGTTTGAAACATTATATGGGATCAATGATTCCATATGGAGAAATATATGGGCCTCATTACTCTGTATAGCGCACTAAGCGCTGGCCATAATACTGTATGGAGTTATATACTGTCCGTTTTTGGAGGTATTGGAGAATTTAAAATGGATATCAGTCATGAGATGTAAGAAGTGAAGTATTTTTCATTGTACTGCTATTTCTCTGCCGTATCGGAGCATCATGAGTTGTGGTATGTGTTAAAGGGGCGCTCTTTGGCCCTGGGCCCACGAAAACCTGGAGCCAGCCCTACCCCCCCACAACTGTAGCCAAATAACCCCCATTTTTCAGTGCGTAACTAGTATTATGAAGTAAATTAAGGTTGACAAGCTTAAGTAATAAGAATTGATGCTTTTGGCATTCAAAAGGGCACTGTAGGTGTGTTTCCTGTCCTCTCACTGCCGACTTTAATTCCCCATTGACTTACATTGGGTTTCGTGTTTCGTCGGACCCCCAACTTTTCCCTATAGTCAGCCGATTTTGCTCGACCCGACTTTTGGAAAAGTCGGGTTTCATGAAACGAAACTCGACCCTAAAAAAACAATAGTCGCTCAACTCTAGTCAAGACCTTTTATCGTCGAGGTCGACGCTTCGGAGGTGGGGGTGGGGGCAGTATTGTCACAGGGCCCCTCTACCCTGACTAACCTCAAACCCTTTGCCTTTTTCTCTAAGAGGTTCTCTTCGACCGAGAGCAACTATGATGTCGGTAACAGGGAATTGTTAGCGGTTAAATTGGCCTTCGATGAATGGAGGCATTTTTTGGAGGGGGCCACTCATCCCATTATGGTCATCACTGATCATAAAAACCTGGCCTATATCGAGTCTGCTAAGAGATTGACCCCCAGACAGGCTCGGGGGGCACTTTTTTTTTCTCGATTTCATTTTACCATCACGTTTCGACCAGGGTCTAAAAATGTAAAGGCGGATGCCTTATCCCGAAGTTTTGATTCTGTGTCCTCTCCAGAACCTAGGATCGGAGTGTGCGGCTGCATAGAAATACATGTAGCTGTACGCACCGGTCCCAGTGCCGGCAGCAGCAGGGCCGGTTTTAGGCAAAGTGGGGCCCTAGGCAAAGTTTACAATGGGGCCCCAAATGCTAACATATTGCACATCACAGAAGCATTTCGATTGTATTTACATGCACAGAGTTCATGCCGCTAAATGAGTGTGATCAACAGAATTGAAGAAGTCGTTCAACACTTGTTTTCCGGCCTCTTTCCACCGTCTGAGAAAGAATGATGGGAACAGAACGATCACTAATGGATCACTAAGGGTGTGTGCACACATTGCGGTTTTTGCTGCGGATCCACAGCGGATTTGGTCCTGCGGATCCGCAGCAGTTTCCATGCGGTTTACAGTACCATGTAAACCTATGGAAAACCAAATCCATCGTGCACATGCTGCGGAAAATTCCGTGCAGATTTGCTGCGGTTTATTTTCCGCGGTTTATTTTCCGCAGCATGTTACTTCTTTTTTGCGGAACCACAGCTGCAGTGTACTTTCCGGGACATAAAAATCAATCAATCTCTCATCCGCATTGCCAAACCGCACTAGAACCTGCATCAAATCCGCTGTACACATGCTAGGAATCCACAGGAAAAATGCATGTGTTTTACCCTGCGGTTTCTGCCAAGAGATATGGATTCTCTGCAGAAAAAGCCACAGACTAATCCGCAACGTGTGCACACACCCTAACAGATCACCATACAGTATCATGTTATCAGCAGCACATCTACAGTTTTACACCCCATAGTCCTCCATATGATATAATCTGCCCCATAGTCCTCCATATAGTATAATACACTCCTCACTCCTCCATATAGTATAATACACTCCTCATAGCCCTCCATATACAGTGGGGCAAAAAAGTATTTAGTCAGTCAGCAATAGTGCAAGTTCCACCACTTAAAAAGATGAGAGGCATCTGTAATTTACATCATAGGTAGACCTCAACTATGGGAGACAAACTGAGAAAAAAAAATCCAGAAAATCACATTGTCTGTTTTTGTTTCATTTTATTTGCATATTATGGTGGAAAATAAGTATTTGGTCAGAAACAAAATTTCATCTCAATACTTTGTGATATATCCTTTGTTGGCAATGACAGAGGTCAAACGTTTTCTGTAAGTCTTCACAAGGTTGCCACACACTGTTGTTGGTATTTTGGCCCATTCCTCCATGCAGATCTCCTCTAGAGCAGTGATGTTTTTGGCTTTTCGCTTGGCAACATGGACTTTCAACTCCCTCCAAAGGTTTTCTATAGGGTTGAGATCTGGAGACTGGCTAGGCCACTCCAGGACCTTGAAATGCTTCTTACGAAGCCACTCCTTCGTTGCCCTGGCGGTGTGCTTTGGATCATTGTCATGTTGAAAGACCCAGCCACGTTTCATCTTCAATGCCCTTGCTGATGGAAGGAGGTTTGCACTCAAAATCTCATGGCCCCATTCATTCTTTCATGTACCCGGATCAGTCGTCCTGGCCCCTTTGCAGAGAAACAGCCCCAAAGCATGATGTTTCCACCACCATGCTTTACAGTAGGTATGGTGTTTGATGGATGCAACTCAGTATTCTTTTTCCTCCAAACACGACAAGTTGTGTTTCTACCAAACAGTTCCAGTTTGGTTTCATCAGACCATAGGACATTCTCCCAAAACTCCTCTGGATCATCCAAATGCTCTCTAGCAAACTTCAGATGGGCCCGGACATGTACAGGCTTAAGCAGTGGGACACGTCTGGCACTGCAGGATCTGAGTCCATGGTGGCGTAGTGTGTTACTTATGGTAGGCCTTGTTACATTGGTCCCAGCTCTCTGCAGTTCATTCACTAGGTCCCCCCGCGTGATTCTGGGATTTTTGCTCACCGTTCTTGTGATCATTCTGACCCCACGGGGTGGGATTTTGCGTGGAGCACCAGATCGAGGGAGATTATCAGTGGTCTTGTATGTCTTCCATTTTCTAATTATTGCTCACACAGTTGATTTCTTCACTCCAAGCTGGTTGGCTATTGCAGATTCAGTCTTCCCAGCCTGGTGCAGGGCTACAATTTTGTTTCTGGTGTCCTTTGACAGCTCTTTGGTCTTCACCATATTGGAGTTTGGAGTCAGACTGTTTGAGGGTGTGCACAGGTGTCTTTTTATACTGATAACAAGTTTAAACAGGTGCCATTACTACAGGTAATGAGTGGAGGAAAGAGGAGACTCTTAAAGAAGAAGTTACAGGTCTGTGAGAGCCAGAAATCTTGATTGCTTGTTTCTGACCAAATACTTATTTTCCACCATAATATGCAAATAAAATGAAACAAAAACAGACAATGTGATTTTCTGTTTTTTTTTGTCTCAGTTTGTCTCCCATAGTTGAGGTCTACCTATGATGTAAATTACAGACGCCTCTCATCTTTTTAAGTGGTGGAACTTGCACTATTGCTGACTGACTAAATACTTTTTTGCCCCACTGTATTAAAATACACTGCTCAGTCCTCCATATAGTATAATGCACTCCTCATAGGGCTCCATATAGTATAATACAATCCTCAGTCCTCCATATAGTATAATACACTCCTCATAGTTCTCCATATAGTATAATGCACCGCCATAGTCACCCATGTAGTACAATTCACTTCCCATAGCATAATGCACCCCATAGTTCTTCATATAATGTATTCCCCATAGTCCTCAATACAGTATAATGCAGCCCACATATAGTATAATGCAGCCACCCAATAGTGCATAATGCAGCCACCCCACAGAGTATAATGCAGCCCCGCCATACAATATAATGTAACCCCCATAAAATATAATGCAGCCTCCCTCTTATAGTATAATGCAGCCACCCCTTAGTTCTCTTAGTAATGCAGCTACCCAAGAGTATAATGCAGCCACTCCACAGGATATAATGTAACCCCCCATAGAATATAATGCAGCCCCACCCCCCATATAGTATAATGCAGCCCCTCCATAGAATATATGGCAACCCCCTCATAGGATATAATGCAGCCCCATATATTATTATGTAGCCCCTCCATAGAATACAATGTAGCCCTCCTCATATAGCATAATTCAGCCTCCATTGAATATAATAAATATAATACAGCCCCCCATAGAATATAATGTAGCCTCAAATAGAATATAATACAGCCCACCTCCCCATAGAATATAATGTAGCCCCCCATATTATATAACACAGCCTCCCCCTATAGAATATAATGTAAAATGTACCCCCCATGGTATATAACACAGCCGCATAGTATATAGCCCAGTACCACATGGTATATACCCCAGCACCACATGGTATATACCCCAGCCCACCATGGTATACAGTCCAGCATGGTATATAGCCCACCATGGTATAATACAGCCCACCATGGTATACAGGCTGTATACCATGCTGGGCTGTATAATACAGCCCAGCATGATATAACACAGCCCAGCATGGTATAATACAGCCCATCATGGTCTAATACAGCCCAGCATGGTATATAGCCCCCCAGAATGATATAAAACAGCCCAGCATGGTATACAGCCCCCCAGAATGGTATAATACAGCCCAGAATGGTATAATACAGCCCAGTATGGTATATAGCCCCCCCAAATGGTATATACCCCAGCCCACCATGGTATATAGCCCAGCATGGTATATAGCCCAGTATGGTATATAGCCCACCATGGTATAATACAGCCCACCATGGTATAATACAGCCCACCATGGTATACAGGCTGTATACCAGCATGGTATAACACAGCCCAGCATGGTATAATACAGCCCAGAATGGCATAATAAAGCCCAGCATGGTATAATACAGCCCAGCATGGTATATAGCCCCCCAGAATGGTATAATACAGCCCAGCATGGTCTAATACAGCCCAGCATGGTATATAGCCCCCCCCAGAATGGTATAATACAGCCCAGCATGGTATATAGCCCCCCCAGAATGGTATAATACAGCCCAGCATGGTATATAGCCCCTCCAAAATGGTATAATACAGCCCAGCACAGTATAATACAGCCCAGCACGGTATAATACAGCCCAGCATGGTATATAGCCCCCCAAAATGGTATAATACAGCCCAGCATGGTATAATACAGCCCAGCACGGTATAATACAGCCCAGCATGGTATATAGCCCCCCCAAAATGGTATACTACAGCCCAGCACAGTATAATACAGCCCAGCATGGTATATAGCCCCCCAGAATGGTATAATACAGCCCAGCATGGTCTAATACAGCCCAGCATGGTATATAGCCCCCCCAGAATGGTAAAATACAGCCCAGCACAGTATAATACAGCCCAGCATGGTATAATACAGCCCAGCACGGTATAATACAGCCCAGCATTGTATATAGCCCCCCAGAATAGTATAATACAGCCGAGCATAGTATATAGTCCCCCCAGCATGGTATGATACAGCTGAGCATGGTATATAGTCCCCCCAGAGTGGCCCCACAGTCCAGTACTCACACTCATTTAAAAAAAAAAAAAAAACACTCCTTACCTTCCCCACGTGCCCACGCTGCTGGCTGCTCCTGTCTCTCCTGCTCTGTCTGGCACACAGTGAGAGAGCGATGATGTCATAGCGCCCCCGCTGTGTGTCAGAGGCAGAGCGGGGAATGATGGGAGAGGGAGCGTCAGCTAATGCTCTCTCCTCCAATGCGGCGGCGGCGGGAGTCGGCGCTGGGAGCAGGCAGGCCCCCCTGCCTCACAGGGGCCCCATAGCAGCTGTGTGGTGTGCCGCTGGCTGGGGGCCCCTGAAGGAGCTGGGGCCCTAGGCAGCTGCCTGGTCTGGCTGCCCATAACGCCGGCCCTGGGCAGCAGTCCCAGGTTTTCATGTGAGAGACTCACACGAGAACCGTGCGAGTCTCTCGCAAGTGAGTATGAGCCCTTAATGGTGGTCACTGAGGAATTGGTGAATAACACCACCTAGTAGAAGCAATTGCAGAATCTGACATATGTATATTACCGCTGACACTCTGCAGTGTCGACAGGCAGGATTTGTTGCCGAACAGGGCCAATTAACCCCTTAAATACCCCTGTCAATCTTGACGGTGGTATCTTAGTGGTTAACCCCTTTACCCCAAGGGTGGTTTGCATGTTAATGACCAAGCCAGGCTAGATGTGTGGTGAGCTCTTTGAACCCCTAGGTGTTTCACTAAAGTTTATAACGGACGGCCGTGAAATAAAAAAACATTTTTTTCCCACAAAATGATCTTTTAGTCTCCAGTTTTTAATTTTCCCGAGGGTAACAGGAGAAATTGGTCACCAAACGTTGTTGTCCAATGTGACCTGAGTACCCCGTATGTGGGAGAAAACTACTGTTTATTTCTACTAGATGCACCTTTTCCGAGAAGCTGAGGGCTGCTATTTTTAAGCTGGGGGGGCAATATCAAGGGGCAATATCAATGTCCCCTTACCAGCCTGAGAATACCAGCCCCCAGCTGTGAGCTTTAGCAAGGCTGGTTGTCAAATATAGGAGGGACCCCACGCCGTTTTTTTAAATTATTTATTTAAATAATTTAAAGAGTGTGGGGACCCCTCTATTCCTGATAACCAACCTTGCTGAAGCTGACAACTGAGGATAGAAAATACATTTATTTATTTATTTATAGCGCAGGCATCGGCTGATGAATACCCCCATCAGCCTCTCCTGCTGTCACTGTTATTAGCAAAGTGGAAGTAAAAAAGGTAGGAAAAAGTAAAAAATATTTAAATAATTGTAAAAATATTTTAAAAAATCAAAAATAATGATAAACAATCAATATATAGTCTATCAATAAATAAATATTTGAATGAAAAAAAAACCTAAACCAAGTACACATATTTGGTATCGCCACGTCTGCAACGACCCGACCTATAAAACTGTCCCACTAGTTAACCCCTTTAGTGAACACCATAAAAAATAAGGCAAAAACAATGGTTTATCATCACATCGCCGAACAAAAAGTGGAATAACACGCAATCAAAAAGATGGATATAAATAAACATGGTACCGCTGAAAAAGTCATCTTGTCCCGCAAAAAAAGATCCACCATACAGAGTCATCAGAGAAAAAAAATAAAAAAGTTATAGCTGTCAGAATAAAGTTATGCAAAAACAATTATTTTTTTAATAAAATACCGTAGTTTTTATAATATAAAAGCACCAAAACACAAAAAACGATATAAATGAGGTATCACTGTAATCGTACTGACCCGAAGAATAAAACTGCCTTATCAATTTTACCACACACGGAACGGCATAAACGCCCCCCCCAAAAAAAATTTCCTGAATTGCTGTTTTCTGTTCATTCTGCCTGCCAAAAATCAGAATAGAAAAGCAATCAAAAATGTCATGTGCCCGTAAATGGTACCAATAAAAACGTCAACTGGTCCTGCTAAAAACAAGCCCCCACATGACTCTGTGGGCCAAAATATATAGCTTTCAAAATATGGTGATGCAAAAACTATTTTTTGCAATTAAAAGCGTTGTTTAGTGTGTGACAGCAGCCAAACATTAACCCCTTTGTTACACCGCTCCGCCATTCTCACCCGGCCTCCGCTCCCACGCCGCAGTCGCACTCCGCTCCCACGCCGCAGCCTCTCTCCACCCGACGGCCGCGGCGGTCACCTGAGACAGACCCGCGACCGATGCCTTCCCTGCATGCTATGCGCATGCGCCATAGGCCGCGGCCGCGCCTCCTTCCTGCTTCTTATGCTCCGGCTGTGCCCTGACCCGGAAGCACATTTGGACCAATGGCTGACCAGACGGGGCCATATCAGGCCGCTTCCCCCTGAGGGAGGCGCCTGATCGTTGTGTTTCCTGACACTCTGGCCTCGCTCCATCGTGCACACTCTGCTCCTGCAGTTCCTGTCTCGGCTGCTCCTCACAGCAGCTTCTCAGTCCTGCTACCCGTGTTCCTGTCGTCCTACTCCAGTCCTGCCTTGTGTTTCTGCCGTCCTACTCCAGTCCTGCCTTCACTGTTCCTGCCATCCTACTCCAGTCCTGCCTTCACTGTTCCTGCCGTCCTACTCCAGTTCCGCCTTGTGTTCCTGCCGTCCTACTCCAGTCCTGTCTTCTGTGCTCCTGCCGTCCTACTCCAGTCTCAGTTTTACTCCGGTCCATCCTGAGCCGCCCCTCTCGGTACCGGCTACCGTGGTACTCGAACCCCTGGGCCTGCTCCTAACGGTCCCTGTATAGGGGTCGGTTCCACCTGGCAGCTCGCCCGGGGTCCCTCGGTGCCACGGCCCAGAGGGTCCACTCTCGGAGCTCCCGCTCCTGACCACCCACGCTAACAGTACGATCAGGCCATGGACTCCGCCGGTACTACGGCTGCTACCCAGAAAGAGTTGCTATTCCTACGGGAGAATCAGGGGCGCATTATGTCAATCATGAAGTCGATGGACACCCGTTTGTCGGCCTTACAGGTGGCCGATCCTGGAAATGCCACTCAGCTGGCCAGTCTCCAACAGGAGCTGGGCCAGCAGCAAGATACTCAAACCCACATTTTGTCCTACATGGCCTCCTTTGATAGTCGCTTGTCGGCCCTCCAGGCTGCCGCTGCAGTGCCGACTCCTCCCCCTGCGTCTGCTGCTCATCCGACGCCCCGCCTCGCCAAGCCGCCTCGTTTCACCGGGGATCCCAAGCTCTGTAGGGGGTTCTTAAATCAGTGTAGTCTCCACTTTGAATGGCTGCCGCAGCAATATCCCTCGGACCGGGCCAAAGTGGCCTTCATCATGTCCCATCTGGAGGGAGAGGCCCTTTCTTGGGTAAACCCGCTCTGGGAACGTGACGACCCGGTCGTTTCGAGTCTCCCGGTTTTCCTGGATACGTTTCGTAAGGTTTTCGATGAGCCGGGCCGGTTAGCCTCTCTCACTGAGTCACTCTTTAACTTACACCAGGGCTCTCTCACGGTCGGACAGTACGCTATTCGCTTTCGCACTATTTCCTCTGAGCTCGGCTGGAATAACGCAGCTTTGGTGGGGGCATTCTGGCGCGGTCTTTCTAGTAAAATAAAGGATGAACTCGCTGGTCGAGATACCCCGTCCACCTTAGAGGACCTTATCTCGCTGGCTACCCGCATTGACCTGCGCTTCCTGGAGCGCGCTCGGGAGTCAGTGAGAGACAGGCGCTCCTCCAGGTCAGTTCCTCCTTTCACTCAGTCGGCCAGCTCACGTTCAGTCGGATCTTCTTCCCTCTCTTCGGGTGAGCCCATGCAGATAGATCATCTCAGGTTGGCCGAGTTACGTCAGAGAGAGAGACGGGCACAAGGTCTGTGCCTCTATTGCGGTCATTCGTCACACTATATCCGCACCTGTCCTAAGAGACAGGGAAACGACTCCACCTAGGTCAGGTAAGAGAGGCCTTCCTAGGTGATGATGATGATTCCTCTCAACCCCTTACGATTTCTGTGCTTTTGGTTTCAGGAGGGAGGCGTGGTTCCGAGGTGGCCTACGTGGATTCGGGCTCAGCGGGTAACTTCATTCGGCCGGAAGAGGTAGACAAATACCAAATTCCTGTAGTCACTCTATCTAACCCAATTCAGATTGCCACCGTGGATGGCAAACCGCTACAGGTGACCGTCACCTTGGTCACTGAAGAGGTGGAATTGCAAATCGGAGCCTTACATCGAGAGAAGATAGCCTTTTACGTTTTACCTAAGCTCTCTCATGCCATTCTACTCGGTCTTCCATGGTTAAGGACTCATCAGCCTGTTCTCGACTGGTCTTCTGGGGAGATACTCCGCTGGGGGCACCCGTGCCAAGCTCGCTGTCTGACTCCTGTCCGCCTGGCGGCCGCTCCACGGTCACCTCCAGACCTCCCGGGTCTTCCTCCAGCTTACAGCTCCTACGCCGATGTTTTTGATAAGAAGGAAGCAGAGGTCCTCCCTCCACACCGGCCGTTTGACTGCCCAATTGAACTTGTTTCTGGTTCAACCCCCCCAAGGGGCAGAATCTACCCTCTGTCTCCCGTGGAGACCACCGCCATGTCCGAGTACGTCCGAGAGAACCTCGCCAAAGGCTTTATACGGAAATCCTCTTCGCCCGCGGGAGCCGGGTTCTTCTTCGTCAAAAAGAAGGACGGGACTCTACGGCCATGCATTGACTATAGGGGCTTGAATGAGATTACCATCAAGAACAGGTACCCTCTTCCACTCATTCCGGAACTGTTTGACCGTCTCAGAGGGGCTCGGGTCTTTACCAAGCTGGACCTCAGAGGAGCCTACAATCTGGTCCGTATCCGTGCAGGTGACGAGTGGAAGACCGCTTTCAACACTCGAGATGGCCATTACGAGTACCTGGTCATGCCCTTCGGTCTTTGCAATGCTCCTGCAGTCTTTCAAGAGTTCGTCAACGAGATCTTCCGGGATCTCTTGTACTCCTGTGTGGTCGTGTACTTAGACGACATCCTCGTCTTCTCGCCGGACCTCTCGTCCCACAGAAAGAGTGTCCGCCTGGTGCTTCAGCGTCTTCGGGAGAACCGTCTGTATGCAAAGATCGAGAAATGTCTCTTCGAACAGACCTCTCTGCCATTTCTGGGATACATTATCTCCGACGCTGGTCTAAGGATGGATCCCGAGAAGTTGTCTGCCATCCTCAAATGGCCTCGCCCCGTCGGATTAAAGGCGATACAACGATTCCTCGGGTTCGCCAACTATTACCGGCAATTTGTCTCCCACTTCTCCGCGATCACAAGACCCATTTCTGTGCTCACCCGTAAAGGGTCTACTTCCAAGGATTGGTCTCCTGAGGCAGAGGAGGCCTTTCTGTCCCTAAAACGGGCTTTCTCCACGGCTCCGGTCCTGCATCGCCCTGAGAGCGATCGACCTTTTGTACTCGAGGTGGACGCTTCCTCGACTGGTGCCGGGGCGGTGCTGTCCCAGAGAACCGCCTCCGGTCGCCTGCACCCTTGTGGCTTCTTCTCGAAGGCCTTTTCTCCATCTGAGTGTAACTACTCGATCGGTGACCGGGAACTTTTGGCCATCAAGTTGGCCTTGGAGGAATGGCGCCACCTCCTGGAAGGAGCTGTCCATCCTTTTGTCATCTTCTCGGACCACAAGAATCTGGCCTATCTCCAGTCTGCCCAGAGACTAAACCCTCGCCAGGCCAGATGGTCTTTATTTTTTGCCCGATTTGATTTCGAGCTCCGATTCCGTCCCGGCAGCAAGAATTCCAAAGCCGACGCCCTGTCCAGGGTCTTCCAACCACACGAATCCACGGAGGAACCGTCACATATCATTGATCCCACTAGGATCATCACCGTGGCTCCAGTGAACTGGCTTACTCCTCCGCCTGGCAAGACGCTTGTGCCAGAGAATCTCAAGCAAAAGGTTCTTCTATGGGGGCACTCCTCCAAACTGGCCGGCCATGCCGGAACTAAGAAGACCCTTGATCTTATCAAACGTCACTACTGGTGGCCCTCACTTCGCCAAGATGTACTCGATTTTGTGGCTTCTTGTCCATCCTGTGCAAAGAACAAGGTACCACGGAGATCTCCGTCTGGCTTGTTGCTTCCGTTGCCTGTCCCTACGGTTCCTTGGGAGAACATCGCCATGGATTTCATCACCGACCTACCCTGCTCTGCGGGCTGCTCAGTCATTCTGGTGGTGGTGGATCGTTTTTCCAAGATGGCTCACTTCATCCCTCTGCCCGGTTTTCCCTCAGCGCCGGAGCTGGCCGAGATCTTCATTCATCAAGTCTTCAGGCTTCATGGACTACCTCGACGCATTGTGTCTGACCGAGGGGTTCAGTTTACCTCCAAGTTCTGGCGTTCGCTTTGTAAGCTTATGAACGTTTCCCTCGACTTCTCCTCGGCCTACCATCCACAGTCCAACGGACAAGTAGAGCGTACCAACCAGACGCTTACGGGATACTTACGCCACTTCTCTAACGCCCACCAGAACGATTGGGTCAGCTTACTCCCCTGGGCAGAGTTCGCTTATAACAACCATGCTGGTGAGTCTTCGGCCAAGTCTCCGTTTTTCATTGTTTTTGGCAGACATCCTGGTGTCCCTCTTCCGATAACCCCTGCCTCTGAGGTACCCGCGGCCAATGCCTTGTCCTCGGAATTTTCTAAGATTTGGGCTGAGACCAACACATCACTCAAGAGATCCGCTGATCAGATGAAGAACTATGCAGACAAAAAGAGGTTGGATTCTCCTCCGTATCGTGTTGGCGACAAGGTCTGGCTCTCCTCCAAATTCGTCCGACTAAAACTGCCCTCCTACAAGTTGGGTCCACGCTACATCGGTCCGTTTGAAATTCTGGGACGTATTAACGAAGTTGCCTACAAATTGAGGTTGCCTGCTTCGCTCCGGATCCCGAACACCTTTCACGTCTCTCTCCTGAAGCCTGTGGTGCTGAATCGTTTCCATTCCTCGCTTGATCTTGGTCCTCAGCCGGTGGGTGCCGACGACGTTTTTGAAGTGCAGGACATCCTCGCTGTGAAAAGGGTTAGAGGTATGACTTTCTTTCTCGTTGATTGGAAGGGCTTTGGTCCTGAGGAGAGATCCTGGGAGCCTCGGGAGAATATTAATGCTCCCCGTATCCTCAAGAGGTTTCTTGTTAATCTCCGGGGGGGGCGGCTTAGGGGAGGGGGTACTGTTACACCGCTCCGCCATACTCACCCGGCCTCCGCTCCCACGCCGCAGTCGCCCTCCGCTCCCACGCCGCAGCCTCTCTCCACCCGACGGCCGCGGCGGTCACCTGAGACAGACCCGCGACCGATGCCTTCCCTGCATGCTATGCGCATGCGCCATAGGCCGCGGCCGCGCCTCCTTCCTGCTTCTTATGCTCCGGCTGTGCCCTGACCCGGAAGCACATTTGGACCAATGGCTGACCAGACGGGGCCATATCAGGCCGCTTCCCCCTGAGGGAGGCGCCTGATCGTTGTGTTTCCTGACACTCTGGCCTCGCTCCATCGTGCACACTCTGCTCCTGCAGTTCCTGTCTCGGCTGCTCCTCACAGCAGCTTCTCAGTCCTGCTACCCGTGTTCCTGTCGTCCTACTCCAGTCCTGCCTTGTGTTTCTGCCGTCCTACTCCAGTCCTGCCTTCACTGTTCCTGCCGTCCTACTCCAGTCCTGCCTTCACTGTTCCTGCCGTCCTACTCCAGTTCCGCCTTGTGTTCCTGCCGTCCTACTCCAGTCCTGTCTTCTGTGCTCCTGCCATCCTACTCCAGTCTCAGTTTTACTCCGGTCCATCCTGAGCCGCCCCTCTCGGTACCGGCTACCGTGGTACTCGAACCCCTGGGCCTGCTCCTAACGGTCCCTGTATAGGGGTCGGTTCCACCTGGCAGCTCGCCCGGGGTCCCTCGGTGCCACGGCCCAGAGGGTCCACTCTCGGAGCTCCCGCTCCTGACCACCCACGCTAACACCCTTTCTGACATTGGATGTAATTATCCATCTACGTGACCTGGGCCTGTTTGGCAATAGATGGATCCATACATCATCGCAATCGGCCGCACTCTCAGGGGGTGTGCAGCCAATCGCGGCCAGGTGTCAGCTGATTCTCACAGCTGACACCCGGCACTAGTTGCCAAGAGCAGTCACAAAGCGCTCCTGTGACGTCCGTCCGCGGATCTGGGCTGCAGTAGGGACAGCACCCCGACAAATCCCTAGACCCTTAACCCCTATACAGGGATCTGGAATTGTAGCAAGGCCCAGGGGGTGGCTGTCTGGAGGAGCAGTGCACCAGAGCAGGATGGTCGCCAATAGGGAAGAAGGCAGGGAACTAAAAATGTAGTCAGAGACCGGGAGAGCAGCGTGGCAGGCAGTGGCAGAGTCGACAGTCCAGGCCAAGGTCACAAAACGGGAGGGCGGCAAAGGTAAAAAAATGGCTGGCAGTAGCAGAGTCGACAGTCCAGGCCAATGTCACAAAATGGGAGGGCGGCAAAGGTACAAAAACGGCAGGCAGTAGCAGAGTCGAATATCCAGGCCAAGGTCACAAACCGGGAGAATAGCAGAGGTACAAAATCGTCAGGCAGTAGAGGGGTCAGAAATCAAGGCTGAGGTCAGAGTCAAACAATAGCAAATCACACAGTAGCACATAGGGGAACCAAGAATATATCCGGCGGCTTGCAAGACCAGTCCCAAGGTATTTGAGGGATCAGGTCATCCCTCACAGGCTCCCAGACTTATGATGTCATCAGGACCGCCCCCAGGACCAGGCCAGATGGCGATACACCAACCCCTCCATGACCGACAGAGGAACGGAGCCTGCGTCTATCAGATGCCTGCGCAGGAGCCCCTTCTCTGTCGCTGCCATCACTCGGGGGCGAACCACGGTGCCTCCCAGTGGCTGAGGCAGGAACAGCAGGCCCCGAGTCTGACGGCGATGTGACAGTCCGGCGCCTCCTAGTGGCCGCGGTCAGGACAGCAGGCCCCGAGTCTGACGGCGACGTGACTGTCCGGTGCCTCCTAGTGGCCGAGGCCGGGACAGCAGGCCCCGAGTCAGGATGAAGGATGAAGGAGATGAAATCTCCTATTTAATGCTTTGGCATAGATGTTCCCCATGGGGACCCAGGACCTTTCCTCTGGGTCGTAGCCCTTTCAGTGTACAAGATACTGTACGGAGCCTCTCACAAGGTGGGAGTCAAGGATACCCTGGACTTCATACTCCAAGGTACCCCCGACCGAAACAGGAGGAGGAGGGGACTGGACAGGGTTGATTTGGGAAATGATACAGCTTGAGGAGAGACTTGTGGAACACGTTGGGCAACTTAAATTAACTGAGGAAGTTTTAAACGGAAGGCTACTGGGTTAATCACATCTATAATTTCGTATGGGCCAATAAATCTGGGACCCAGTTTGGCAGATGGCACTTTAAGCTTGATGTTTTTGGTAGAGAGCCAAACCTTGTCTCCAACTCCCAGGTGCGGCCCCTTAGATCGCCGTCTGTTCACAGCTGAAGCCTGTCTAACCTGGGCCCCTTTCAAGTTCGAGTTTACCTCAAACCAAATAGTTTTTAAGCGATGTATATTTTTCTCTACCCCAGGGAGCTCCGACATCCTGGCCGAGAATGAACTAAAGCGTGGATGCAGTCCATGGTTGCAGAAAAAGGGGGTAGTCTTAATGGAGTCCTGGTATCGATTATTTAGGGCAAACTCAGCTAATGGCAGATGTTCCACCCAATCGGACTGATGTTCTGACACAACAGCGGAGGTTTTGCTCCAGAGCCTGGTTGGTACGCTCGGTTTGACCATTGGTTTCGGGGTGGTAGGCAGAGGAGAAGGACAACTCAATACCAATGCGTTTGCAGAACGCCCTCCAGAATTTTGAGACGAACTGGGTACCTCTGTCGGACACACTATTCACCGGAGTACCGTGAAGACGTACAACATGCACAATGAACAGTTTACTCAAGGTTTCAGAGTTAGGTAACCCAGACAGGGGGACAAAATGACACTGTTTGCTGAACCTGTCCACCACCACCCAGATACACGTTTTCCCATCTGAGGGCGGCAGGTCCGTAATGAAGTCCATGGAGATGTGGGTCCATGGACTCTCAGGAGTGGGCAAGGACTGGAGCCAGCTGGCAGGCCGATTATGGGGGGACTTGGCGCAGGCACAGACTTCACACGCTAAAACATAGTCTTTACAGTCCTTAACCACCGTTGGCCACCAAAAGTTCCTAGTTACCAGTCTGGTGGTATTATTAAGACCAGGATGGCCTGCCAGAACAGAGTCATGCGATTATTTAAGTAATGAGAAAATGGAAACGGTCTTAGGAGCGCAGGAAAGAGACTCAGACAAGAGATCGGGTTAAACCACAACGCGTTTCGACGGAGAATCCGTTTTCATCAGGTGGAAGTTTATTAATGACATAGGGGATGGGGTATTTAGCCAATCACAACAGTCAAAACAGTCACATGTTATGATAGTCACATGTTACGACAAGATGACATTAGGGATGGGTGAGTCTACTCGCTAGGACTCGTTACTCGGCGAATAGTAAGGGACTCGCTGGACTCGTTACTCGGCGAGTCTCCCAGTGATTACTCGCACAGTAATGAGTCCAATGCAAGTCAATGGCAATCCTAGTTTTGTCAGAGTTTTTTTTTCTCACTCGCCAGACTCGCTATATCACATCGCTGTCAACAGCGAGTCTGAGCGAGTCTGAGCGAGTCTGAGCGAGTCTACGATTCCGAGTCCTGTATACTGGATTCGGGACTCGCTTATACAGAATCTGTTATGTTCCTACAAGTTTCCAAGACAGCCTATGTCAACACACAGCGATTGTGAGCGAGTCTGAGCGAGTCTACGAATCCCGAGTCCTGTATACTGGATTCGGGACTCGCAAATATAGAATCTGTTATGTTCCTACAAAGCTTCCGAGACAGCCTAGAGTGTTAGGTCAGAAAACTTTTTTAGATGGACAAGCATGTTAGCCAATCATATTCAGTAATGTTGGTTGTGGCAGGACTATGATTGGCTTCTGTCCATCGTGATGCCTATGTCATGTATGAGAGGCGAGGCTGTATATAAGCCTTTTCCACCGCCATTTCCTCTACATTCCTGAGAGATCTGAGATAGAGCAGGGTGAGGTAGATGCTTGAGCAGATCATAGGGATTGTCAGTTAGTGTAGGGAAACTTCAAGATTCCTTATATTAAACCCAAACAGCTCTTCTGAGAGCTACCAGGAGGACAGAGGAGTACTGTGTAGCACAGTGCAGGGACTAGTGTGCAGCTTCACTGCTAGGTGTCAGCACACACACTTACCCCGCCAGCAAGTGACGCCTACAGCACCACCTAACTCCATCTCGGTGACTGTGCATTTGTCAACAATGTCACAAAAACTACAATTTCCCAAAAAAGAGGTTGCAAAGGGACGAGGTCGTGGCCGTAGCAGTCGTGCCCAAGAAGGCACTGGTACAGGTAGACAGATGAGGATTGATAGAGCTACCTTTCTCCTGTCTAGAATTCCCAGTACTCAACAAAAACATGTCTTGAGGCCGGAAGAGCATGACCAGATAACATCTTGGATGGCTGATAAGACCTCGACCACTGGTTCTGGCAGTACACAACCGTCCTTGCCAACACAGTCTAGTGTCGCTACAGACAACGCAGGGCCATCCAATCCTCAAAGTCTTCCTATTTCCTCAACCCATCGGCAGCAAGAGGAAAATTTGGACCGCGACCTTGGTCACTCCGATGATTTATTTGGTTCTTATCAGTCCTCGATTGCATCTGGCCTTTCTTTGTCACTGCCTGACGAGATACTTGAAGAAGACGTAATGTCTATTCATGGCCAAAGTTTGGAAGCACCTCGTACTGAAGAAAGCCACTTTCACCAAAGGCATACAGCATCTCAGGAGGTGGATGATGATGAGGATGATGAGACACACATCTCATCTGTGCAGCCTGCTCAGTCACGTTATCCAGAAGACTTTGAAGAGGAAGGGGTGGATGATGAGACCACTGATCCTACCTGGACTGTTGACATGCATAGCCAACAGAGCAGCCAGGAGGAGGAAAGTGGCTATGTACCACCGCCAAAAGCACCAAGGCTTACTCCTTTCTCCAGAACACAAACTGTGACAACAGTTGCCCAAATTGTGTCAACTGTTGCACAAACTGTACCAACTGTTGCACAAACTGTAAACACAGTTGCCCAAACTGTGTCAACAGTTGGTGTTGTACAGAGTCATCCTCCTCTGCCTCCAATTCAACATAAAGCCATTGTGTGGGATTTTTTTAAGGATAGCACATCTGTACCAAATATGGTTATCTGTAACATCTGCCATGCAAGGCTAAGCAGAGGCCTGGGAAAAGCAAACTTGAGCACCAGCAGTATGCATAAGCATATGTCTGTTAAGCACTCAATTCAGTGGTCGGCCCATCTGGCTTCCAAATCAGTGCCTTCTGATCCCAACACTTCCAGGCCACCTCAGATCCATCCTTCACCAGCTAGTGTTCAGGCATCAGCTCCTGCTCAAACGTACTCCTCCCAAGCTGCGGTACAAGAGAGACATGACAATAGTCAAGCCTCTGGTGAGTCTGCGACAAACGTCCAGTTGTCTGTGCCACAGATGTATGAAAGGCAGCGGAAGTACCAATCGACACACCCATTTTCCCAAAAAGTGACTGCGCAAATTGCAAAGTTGTTAGCTGTGGAAATGTTGCCGTTTAGGCTTGTGGGTACAGAGTCTTTTCGGGAGTTGTTGGCTGTGGCAGCACCACGATACTCTGTACCCAGCCAATACTTTTTCTCACGCAGTGCCGTCCCCGCGTTACACCAGCACGTGGTTACCAACTTAAAGCGTGCGCTAACAAATGCTGTAACCGCCAAAGTCCACCTAACAATAGACACGTGGACAAGTTGTTGTGGACAGGGCAGATACATCTCACTAACGGCTCACTGGATCAACCTGGTGGAGAGTGTCCCAACTTCTCCAAGTGGACCATCTGCGATACTACCAACTCCACGAATAGCGGGCACAACATCATTCCGGGTGTCTGCCTCATCATATATGTCCAGTACACAATCTGCTTCTGCAACTTCCTTGTCCACTGCTGAGCCGCCCGCACCATCATGTCCAAGTTGGGAGCTTTGCAGTACTGCTTCAGCAAGGCGACAACATGCTCTTTTGAAGCTTATCTGTCTAGGTGACACACCTCACACTGCAACTGAGCTGTGGAAAGGTCTTAAGCAACAGACTGATGAGTGGCTGGCCCCACTGCAACTACAACCAGGTCTTGTTGTGTGCGATAACGGTCGAAACCTTGTGGCGGCACTAAAGCACGGTAACCTTGTACACATGCCTTGCATGGCTCACGTGCTGAACCTAGTAGTTCAGAAATTCCTGAAAATATACCCCGAGTTATCTGACCTACTGGAGAAGGTGAGGCGAAATTGCGCCCACTTCAGACATTCCTCCACAGCAGTTGGAAGTCTTTCAGCCCTTCAAAACAAATTTAATTTGCCTAAACACAGGCTAATTTGCGACATGCCCACGCGCTGGAACTCAACATTCCATATGTTGGCAAGGTTTAATGAGCAGCAGAGGGCAATAGCGGAATATCAGCTGCAACATGCCCGTCACCCCGGAAGTCACACCAGACACATTAGTACTTTAGAGTGGGTCTGGATCGCTGACCTTTGCGAGTTGCTGGAGAACTTTGAATACTGCACCAAACTTGTTAGCGGTGATCAGTCGATTATTAGTCTCACCATCCCCATGCTCTGCCTGCTAAACGAATCCCTATTGAATCTCAAAACAGAATCTTTGAGAGCCCAGCGGATGGCTATGGAGCCAGAATTTAACATCGCTGATCCTAGCCAGCCAAGCCAATATCAGCAGGCTACATTGGGTCTGGAAGAAGAAGGTGATGAGGGTGATGATGAAGAAGATTTATTTTTCTGTGGTACTGATGTGAACCCTGATGGTACTCCCAACCCTATGTTTATGTCGGTACAGCATGGGTGGGCTGAAGAGGAGGAGGCGGAGACCGATTTAGAGGCCATGATGCGTAGTGATCCTCATTCTGTTGTAACCGAGGAGATGAGTCTTTGCAGCTTAGCACACATGGCTGACTTAATGTCTCAATGTCTCTCCCAAGATCCACGCGTCATTCACATCTATGACAGCGACCTCTACTGGTTGTCAACCTTTTTGGACCCACGGTACAAAGACAAATTTCCGTCGTTGCTCTTGCAGTCACCCAGGGGCTTAACGATGGTTTATTTCAAGAGGGTTGTTGTTGACAATTTGCTGACAATATCACCGTCTGACTCCGCTATACCCCGAAGTACCAGCTCTTTGCAACAGCAGCCTTTGGTTGGGACACAAACGCCATCAATGTCAAGAAGAGGTGGGGGTAAGATGTCCACCAAGTGGGCGATGTTCAACAGACCTTCCAATCAACAACGGATCATGCCTACGGTCACCTTGAGTAGGAAACAATTGTCCAACATGGTGAACGAGTATGTCAGTGACAGTACCAGCTTCCTAACCAAGCCTTCTGTACCCTTTAATTACTGGGTTTCCAAGCTTCACACTTGGACAGAGCTCTCTTTGTATGCCTTGGAGGTGCTGGCCTGCCCAGCTGCTAGTGTGACATCAGACCGTGTTTTCAGTGCCGCTGGGGGTATAGTCACTGATAGAAGGTCACGGCTTACTACTGAAAATGCCGACAGGCTGACTCTCATTAAGTTTAACAAGGACTGGATATCATCGCAGTTCGTAAGCCCCCCAGACGACAGTACCCAAATGTAGAGTAACCTAATCAGAATAAATATGATTGGAAGATTGCGCTTTTAACATTATGCCCTTTTAAGACAGGATTAACAGCAAGTGATCTTCTAGCTAGAAGACTCTATCTACACCAGCAAGCTAGAAAAATACCAGAAATAAAACTAATCTACTTTATTCAAAATTAGATTTAAAAAGGACTTAGTCCATGCATAAAAATGTACATGTACAAAAAGACAAACACTTACAAGAAACCGCTCAATCTGACGCGGTAAGACCAAATTTTTAAACACCCTACCGGTATACCCTTGGTGTCTTTATCCAACTCTCCATAGACACCCCCTCAGAGTATCCGCTTCGTGTGAATTTGTTTTAAAAAAACACACTCTCATGGTGCCAAAAAAGATATTTTACAGATCTATTGTCCTTTATGTGCCACTTCTATGTAGCATCCATAGTCATCACTAACAATGATCTTGAACACATATCATAATAACAGCCTTATATAAAATATTCATCTCTAATTAAAGAATGGCATAATAAATAGTCTGTAATTATATATAACCAAGGTGTAAATCAAGACATTCCTCTTTACATCCTACAATTCACCACCTTTACAGATTTTTTATGTCATTTAGTATATCATGGAGAGATCTCACCCGAATCTATAACTTTCATGGGTTCCTCCATGTGACGCTCCCTTCTCCCTACGCGTTTCACCAAACAGATCATCAGGGGAGTACTGAGTACAGCGTTATGCCTACATGAGAAAAATGCCATCACTGGGCTGTTCATTTATCTGCTTTTTATAGCATGCACTCTTTTGTCTGTTCCCGCCTCATAAAGATGGGCGGGTGTATGCCCATGACCATTTCCTGTTTCTATGTCACCATGGTGACAAGCCTGTTATTTTATATTCATTAACATCGTCTACTCGCCTACTCTCATAGCATATTAATAGTATGCGACCACATATGCCTCCGTTCAAAACACATGATTGTACGCATTCTTTTCTTTATCGGGTTGCATAGTAACGTATTAGCATCAGCTTACTTCAGCGCATGCGCATTCTTCTTAATAACGTCCAACCCTCTTTTTTACATCACGGCGCCTATTTACCTCCTTATATCCGCATCAGGAGAGTTATCGCGCCTGCGCACTCCCAACCATAGCCGCTTCCTAGCGGGCTTAAACTTCTCAGTGCACGCTAGTCCCCTTATCGTGCCTGCGCACTCCATAAACACCCGCTTCTTTGCAAACTATTATTTATTAATGCATGAAAGTTCCTCCTATCCCAGGAACATATAATCGTGCGCATTCTTTTCCTTATCGGGTTGCCTAGTAACGCATTGTCATCATCTTACTTTAGCACATGCGCATTCTTCATTATAACATTCAACCCACTTTTTTACGTCACGGCGCCTATTTACTTCCTTATATCAGCATCAGGGGAATTATCGCGCCTGCGCACTCCCAACCATAGCCGCTTCCTTGCAGGCTTTAACTTCTTAGTGCACGCTAATCCCCTTTACCGCGCCTGCGCACTCCACAAACACCCGCTTCTTTGCAAACTATGATTTATAAATGTATAAAAATTCCTCCTATCACAGGATTATTTCATGAGAGCACCTATACCGCCATCAAAATGAGTGGCACATAAATGCTTTACATTGTGGTCACCAATTATAGGTAAATGCTCACTACCCAATCCTCAATTAAACCTATAGGCATAAATCTTACCCTTCTAAAGAAATGGGTTTCACAGTCATTTTGGGCATAATTCAATATTTACTATCCAGTTTTAGGACTTTCAGGATATTGAAGATATTAAACTCCATTATGTATCCCCTTAAAAAATCCTCTCAACTATCCCGAGCGATCACTAAAGACAATGTACAGTATTTTGCTCCGACTTGATACATCCAAAAGAGACTTCCTAACTTCTCTTGATCCTATTCCATTTAATTTCTAAGGTATTAACTCCGTGTTTAAACAGACAAAAAGAGGGGAACATAACCCAATAGAGAAGTATAGCTCCTTTAGGATTCCCTCCTGACTAACCACACTACCCTTTAACCCCTATACAGGGATCTGGCTTTACGTGGGGCACAATGGAGCTTGTCCTCCGGGGCTCCATCTCATTGCATATGGGTTAATTAGTTTACAAAAAAGCCATGAAAGATAATTGGTCATTGAGGCCTGTTGGTTGGAGTGTTCTCAGCCAAAAAATCCACCTACTTTCCCTTTGGAGGATCGCTTTGTCCCAATCACCCCCTCTATGGGGGTAAGGAACTTTCTCGATCCCAACAAATTGAATTTTGCTATGATCACCCTGATGTATCCTATTGATGTGGTTAGCTATAGCTGTATCTCTTTGGTTCACCACATCACCAACATGTTCACGTATTCTCTTCCTGAATTCCCTTCTTGTTTTCCCTATATATTCAATCCCACATATACACGTTGCCTTGTAAATTACTCCAGTAGTTCGACAATTTATAAACTGTCTAATAGTATAAACTTTCTTATTATTCGTACTCCTAAAGGTTTTCCCTTGTGTTACTGACTGACATGCAACACAGTTACCACACCTATAGCATCCTTTAACCTCACCTTCTAACCAAGTACGTGTTTGAGTCTCTCTGAAGTGACTGTGCATTAGTCTATCTTTTAAAGATTTGTTCTTTTTGTATGTTACTTGTGGTTTAGGACCTAAGGTTTTCTCTATATCCATATCCATTTTAAGAATTGGCCAATGTCTTTCTAAAATTTCTTTAAATTTTTCTGATCCATTCGAAAACCTAGTAATGAAACGTGTGACCTCTTTATCTTCTTTTCTTTCTACTTTCCTTAATAGTTCTTTACGATCTCTTGTAATAGATTCCTCATAAGCGGCCCTTAGAACATGATCTGGGTATCCTCTCTCCTGAAACCTTTCCCTCATATCATCAGCCTGTTCTTTAAATTTCTGAGGGTTCGAACAATTACGGCGTAACCTCAAGTATTGTCCCTTGGGTATCCCTCTTTTTTGTGGAAGGGGGTGACTACTCTCCCATCTTAGAAGTGAGTTAGTAGCTGTTGGTTTCCTATAATTGCTCGTTTCTAAAGTTCCATCAATTCCCTTTTTAACGAGCACATCTAGAAATCTCATTTCTGATTCATGTACCTCATATGTAAATCTAAGGCCTAAATCGTTACAATTGAGGTCATTGACAAAGGAAATAAACTCAGATTTTGTGTTTTTCCATATCACGAAGATATCATCAATATAGCGTAGCCAAAGGGCTACGCTATCATGTCGAGAATTCGTGTCATTAAACACAATTTTTTCTTCCCACCAGCCCAGGAGCAAATTTGCATAAGTGGGCGCACAAGGGCAACCCATTGCAGTGCCCCTGAGCTGGTGGAAATACTTGTTTCCAAAGAGAAAGACATTATTTGTAAGACAAAATTCCAAAGCCTTTAAAACAAAATCATTGTGTTTCACAAAGAAACGTCCTCGGGACTTAAGATAATATTCTACGGCCATAAGGCCTTTATTGTGGGGAATCGAAGAGTACAAAGCCTCCACATCTATACTCCCAAAAATCATGTCTTTCTCTAGGTATATGCCATCTAGTTTACATAAAAGATCGCCTGTGTCTCTAATATACGAGCTCAAATTCATTACAAATGGTCTTAGAATCCGATCAATGTATATTCCCAGATTCTGAGTCACACTATTGATACCTGCCACTATAGGTCGACCTTTCAGAGGAGTCATACCCTTATGGATTTTCGGGAGACAATAAAACGTCGCCATAGTAGGATGCAAAGGAATCAAGAAGTCTTTTTCTTTCTTGTCAATCACCTCGGAGTCCAGGCCTTCATTGACTAATGTCTTAAGAGCATCAGATAGGCTCACTGCAGGGTTTGATAATAGCTTCTCATAACTCAACTTATCCTCCAATATAGAAAGACACATTTTCTTATATTTAGATGTATCCATGACAACTATATTTCCTCCTTTATCGGAGCTTTTAATAATGATACTGCTGTCATTTTCAAGTCTCTTTAGACTTTCCATCTCTTCTTTCCCTAAGTTATATGATCTTGAATTTAAAAGATCTCCTGATTTCATCAAATCATTTGTAACAAGATTAACAAAAATATCAATTGAATTTACATCACCTGTGGGAGGGGGCATCACCGTACTCTTTTTCTTTAGATCTGTAAATGGACCCTCACCTTTCAGGTTGGGATCAATATCCCCCAGGTGAAACAGAAACCGTACATCTTGTAATAGCTCTTCAGAAATACCCAGCTCTTGCGAAAACCTCTGATCTAGTTTAGAGAAATGCTTTTTCCATTTTAGCTTGCGGGCAAACAGATGTAGATCTTTTACAGTTTCAAAAATGTCTATGTCTGATGTTGGTACAAACGACAGGCCTTTACTAAGTACACACATCTCAGTTTCAGTTAGGGGGCGTTGGGATAGGTTGATTACCTCTGGCCCTCTGGTCCGCTGTGGGGATTTAAGCGGTTCCTTAATGGATAACTTAGATCTAAAAAATCCCTCTTCGGTGACCTCTTATGGGAGCCTCTATTAAATTTACCTCTTTGTCCTCCTCTTCCTCTACCTCTGAAATGCCTAGATCTACTCTCAGTGTCAGAAAATTCTGCCTCAGATGAGGATATGTCAGTTTCTGCTGATCTGTTATTTCTGACCACTTGTACTGAGTAGGCTTTGTTGTCTCTAAATTCTTGGAGATCCCTATTATACAACTTATGTTTCTTCTCTTTCAGATGATACTGGAATTTTTCTAGAGTGTTCTGTAAATTGACCTCTTTTATCGTAAAATCAGACTCACCCGAATACTTTTTCGTGATCTCAATCTGATCTCTCAGGGATTCTGTAAGTTTATTAAGATTACTTTTTTCTTCCTCTAAGAGGAGTCTCATAAATCTGATCGAACTTTCTGTTGCTTCCTTTTCCCACTTAGTGAGTAAGGACGTGCTCCTATACCTAAACCCTGGGGTGAGGGTAATCCTCAGATGACGAGGTACAATACCTGACCGTATGTAATTTTCTAAACTCTGAACCTCCCACCATGAGGCTATCTGATCTCTATAGATTTTATCAAGTTCCTTAAAAGCTGCACTATATGTCGGAGTATATCTTTTTTGTGTAAACACCTTATCAGAGAATACCTCTTTAGCCTCTGTAATCCATATGTTTGTATCAATGCCTGTAGTCAAAAAACCTGCCATTGCTTATATCAACAAGATTAACAGCAAGTGATCTTCTAGCTAGAAGACTCTATCTACACCAGCAAGCTAGAAAAATACCAGAAATAAAACTAATCTACTTTATTCAAAATTAGATTTAAAAAGGACTTAGTCCATGCATAAAAATGTACATGTACAAAAAGACAAACACTTACAAGAAACCGCTCAATCTGACGCGGTAAGACCAAATTTTTAAACACCCTACTGGTATACCCTTGGTGTCTTTATCCAACTCTCCATAGACACCCCCTCAGAGTATCCGCTTCGTGTGAATTTGTTTTAAAAAAACACACTCTCATGGTGCCAAAAAAGATATTTTACAGATCTATTGTCCTTTATGTGCCACTTCTATGTAGCATCCATAGTCATCACTAACAATGATCTTGAACACATATCATAATAACAGCCTTATATAAAATATTCATCTCTAATTAAAGAATGGCATAATAAATAGTCTGTAATTATATATAACCAAGGTGTAAATCAAGACATTCCTCTTTACATCCTACAATTCACCACCTTTACAGATTTTTTATGTCATTTAGTATATCATGGAGAGATCTCACCCGAATCTATAACTTTCATGGGTTCCTCCATGTGACGCTCCCTTCTCCCTACGCGTTTCACCAAACAGATCATCAGGGGAGTACTGAGTACAGCGTTATGCCTACATGAGAAAAATGCCATCACTGGGCTGTTCATTTATCTGCTTTTTATAGCATGCACTCTTTTGTCTGTTCCCGCCTCATAAAGATGGGCGGGTGTATGCCCATGACCATTTCCTGTTTCTATGTCACCATGGTGACAAGCCTGTTATTTTATATTCATTAACATCGTCTACTCGCCTACTCTCATAGCATATTAATAGTATGCGACCACATATGCCTCCGTTCAAAACACATGATTGTACGCATTCTTTTCTTTATCGGGTTGCATAGTAACGTATTAGCATCAGCTTACTTCAGCGCATGCGCATTCTTCTTAATAACGTCCAACCCTCTTTTTTACATCACGGCGCCTATTTACCTCCTTATATCCGCATCAGGAGAGTTATCGCGCCTGCGCACTCCCAACCATAGCCGCTTCCTAGCGGGCTTAAACTTCTCAGTGCACGCTAGTCCCCTTATCGTGCCTGCGCACTCCATAAACACCCGCTTCTTTGCAAACTATTATTTATTAATGCATGAAAGTTCCTCCTATCCCAGGAACATATAATCGTGCGCATTCTTTTCCTTATCGGGTTGCCTAGTAACGCATTGTCATCATCTTACTTTAGCACATGCGCATTCTTCATTATAACATTCAACCCACTTTTTTACGTCACGGCGCCTATTTACTTCCTTATATCAGCATCAGGGGAATTATCGCGCCTGCGCACTCCCAACCATAGCCGCTTCCTTGCAGGCTTTAACTTCTTAGTGCACGCTAATCCCCTTTACCGCGCCTGCGCACTCCACAAACACCCGCTTCTTTGCAAACTATGATTTATAAATGTATAAAAATTCCTCCTATCACAGGATTATTTCATGAGAGCACCTATACCGCCATCAAAATGAGTGGCACATAAATGCTTTACATTGTGGTCACCAATTATAGGTAAATGCTCACTACCCAATCCTCAATTAAACCTATAGGCATAAATCTTACCCTTCTAAAGAAATGGGTTTCACAGTCATTTTGGGCATAATTCAATATTTACTATCCAGTTTTAGGACTTTCAGGATATTGAAGATATTAAACTCCATTATGTATCCCCTTAAAAAATCCTCTCAACTATCCCGAGCGATCACTAAAGACAATGTACAGTATTTTGCTCCGACTTGATACATCCAAAAGAGACTTCCTAACTTCTCTTGATCCTATTCCATTTAATTTCTAAGGTATTAACTCCGTGTTTAAACAGACAAAAAGAGGGGAACATAACCCAATAGAGAAGTATAGCTCCTTTAGGATTCCCTCCTGAGTAACCACACTACCCTTTAACCCCTATACAGGGATCTGGCTTTACGTGGGGCACAATGGAGCTTGTCCTCCGGGGCTCCATCTCATTGCATATGGGTTAATTAGTTTACAAAAAAGCCATGAAAGATAATTGGTCATTGAGGCCTGTTGGTTGGAGTGTTCTCAGCCAAAAAATCCACCTACTTTCCCTTTGGAGGATCGCTTTGTCCCAATCACCCCCTCTATGGGGGTAAGGAACTTTCTCGATCCCAACAAATTGAATTTTGCTATGATCACCCTGATGTATCCTATTGATGTGGTTAGCTATAGCTGTATCTCTTTGGTTCACCACATCACCAACATGTTCACGTATTCTCTTCCTGAATTCCCTTCTTGTTTTCCCTATATATTCAATCCCACATATACACGTTGCCTTGTAAATTACTCCAGTAGTTCGACAATTTATAAACTGTCTAATAGTATAAACTTTCTTATTATTCGTACTCCTAAAGGTTTTCCCTTGTGTTACTGACTGACATGCAACACAGTTACCACACCTATAGCATCCTTTAACCTCACCTTCTAACCAAGTACGTGTTTGAGTCTCTCTGAAGTGACTGTGCATTAGTCTATCTTTTAAAGATTTGTTCTTTTTGTATGTTACTTGTGGTTTAGGACCTAAGGTTTTCTCTATATCCATATCCATTTTAAGAATTGGCCAATGTCTTTCTAAAATTTCTTTAAATTTTTCTGATCCATTCGAAAACCTAGTAATGAAACGTGTGACCTCTTTATCTTCTTTTCTTTCTACTTTCCTTAATAGTTCTTTACGATCTCTTGTAATAGATTCCTCATAAGCGGCCCTTAGAACATGATCTGGGTATCCTCTCTCCTGAAACCTTTCCCTCATATCATCAGCCTGTTCTTTAAATTTCTGAGGGTTCGAACAATTACGGCGTAACCTCAAGTATTGTCCCTTGGGTATCCCTCTTTTTTGTGGAAGGGGGTGACTACTCTCCCATCTTAGAAGTGAGTTAGTAGCTGTTGGTTTCCTATAATTGCTCGTTTCTAAAGTTCCATCAATTCCCTTTTTAACGAGCACATCTAGAAATCTCATTTCTGATTCATGTACCTCATATGTAAATCTAAGGCCTAAATCGTTACAATTGAGGTCATTGACAAAGGAAATAAACTCAGATTTTGTGTTTTTCCATATCACGAAGATATCATCAATATAGCGTAGCCAAAGGGCTACGCTATCATGTCGAGAATTCGTGTCATTAAACACAATTTTTTCTTCCCACCAGCCCAGGAGCAAATTTGCATAAGTGGGCGCACAAGGGCAACCCATTGCAGTGCCCCTGAGCTGGTGGAAATACTTGTTTCCAAAGAGAAAGACATTATTTGTAAGACAAAATTCCAAAGCCTTTAAAACAAAATCATTGTGTTTCACAAAGAAACGTCCTCGGGACTTAAGATAATATTCTACGGCCATAAGGCCTTTATTGTGGGGAATCGAAGAGTACAAAGCCTCCACATCTATACTCCCAAAAATCATGTCTTTCTCTAGGTATATGCCATCTAGTTTACATAAAAGATCGCCTGTGTCTCTAATATACGAGCTCAAATTCATTACAAATGGTCTTAGAATCCGATCAATGTATATTCCCAGATTCTGAGTCACACTATTGATACCTGCCACTATAGGTCGACCTTTCAGAGGAGTCATACCCTTATGGATTTTCGGGAGACAATAAAACGTCGCCATAGTAGGATGCAAAGGAATCAAGAAGTCTTTTTCTTTCTTGTCAATCACCTCGGAGTCCAGGCCTTCATTGACTAATGTCTTAAGAGCATCAGATAGGCTCACTGCAGGGTTTGATAATAGCTTCTCATAACTCAACTTATCCTCCAATATAGAAAGACACATTTTCTTATATTTAGATGTATCCATGACAACTATATTTCCTCCTTTATCGGAGCTTTTAATAATGATACTGCTGTCATTTTCAAGTCTCTTTAGACTTTCCATCTCTTCTTTCCCTAAGTTATATGATCTTGAATTTAAAAGATCTCCTGATTTCATCAAATCATTTGTAACAAGATTAACAAAAATATCAATTGAATTTACATCACCTGTGGGAGGGGGCATCACCGTACTCTTTTTCTTTAGATCTGTAAATGGACCCTCACCTTTCAGGTTGGGATCAATATCCCCCAGGTGAAACAGAAACCGTACATCTTGTAATAGCTCTTCAGAAATACCCAGCTCTTGCGAAAACCTCTGATCTAGTTTAGAGAAATGCTTTTTCCATTTTAGCTTGCGGGCAAACAGATGTAGATCTTTTACAGTTTCAAAAATGTCTATGTCTGATGTTGGTACAAACGACAGGCCTTTACTAAGTACACACATCTCAGTTTCAGTTAGGGGGCGTTGGGATAGGTTGATTACCTCTGGCCCTCTGGTCCGCTGTGGGGATTTAAGCGGTTCCTTAATGGATAACTTAGATCTAAAAAATCCCTCTTCGGTGACCTCTTATGGGAGCCTCTATTAAATTTACCTCTTTGTCCTCCTCTTCCTCTACCTCTGAAATGCCTAGATCTACTCTCAGTGTCAGAAAATTCTGCCTCAGATGAGGATATGTCAGTTTCTGCTGATCTGTTATTTCTGACCACTTGTACTGAGTAGGCTTTGTTGTCTCTAAATTCTTGGAGATCCCTATTATACAACTTATGTTTCTTCTCTTTCAGATGATACTGGAATTTTTCTAGAGTGTTCTGTAAATTGACCTCTTTTATCGTAAAATCAGACTCACCCGAATACTTTTTCGTGATCTCAATCTGATCTCTCAGGGATTCTGTAAGTTTATTAAGATTACTTTTTTCTTCCTCTAAGAGGAGTCTCATAAATCTGATCGAACTTTCTGTTGCTTCCTTTTCCCACTTAGTGAGTAAGGACGTGCTCCTATACCTAAACCCTGGGGTGAGGGTAATCCTCAGATGACGAGGTACAATACCTGACCGTATGTAATTTTCTAAACTCTGAACCTCCCACCATGAGGCTATCTGATCTCTATAGATTTTATCAAGTTCCTTAAAAGCTGCACTATATGTCGGAGTATATCTTTTTTGTGTAAACACCTTATCAGAGAATACCTCTTTAGCCTCTGTAATCCATATGTTTGTATCAATGCCTGTAGTCAAAAAACCTGCCATTGCTTATATCAACAAGATTAACAGCAAGTGATCTTCTAGCTAGAAGACTCTATCTACACCAGCAAGCTAGAAAAATACCAGAAATAAAACTAATCTACTTTATTCAAAATTAGATTTAAAAAGGACTTAGTCCATGCATAAAAATGTACATGTACAAAAAGACAAACACTTACAAGAAACCGCTCAATCTGACGCGGTAAGACCAAATTTTTAAACACCCTACCGGTATACCCTTGGTGTCTTTATCCAACTCTCCATAGACACCCCCTCAGAGTATCCGCTTCGTGTGAATTTGTTTTAAAAAAACACACTCTCATGGTGCCAAAAAAGATATTTTACAGATCTATTGTCCTTTATGTGCCACTTCTATGTAGCATCCATAGTCATCACTAACAATGATCTTGAACACATATCATAATAACAGCCTTATATAAAATATTCATCTCTAATTAAAGAATGGCATAATAAATAGTCTGTAATTATATATAACCAAGGTGTAAATCAAGACATTCCTCTTTACATCCTACAATTCACCACCTTTACAGATTTTTTATGTCATTTAGTATATCATGGAGAGATCTCACCCGAATCTATAACTTTCATGGGTTCCTCCATGTGACGCTCCCTTCTCCCTACGCGTTTCACCAAACAGATCATCAGGGGAGTACTGAGTACAGCGTTATGCCTACATGAGAAAAATGCCATCACTGGGCTGTTCATTTATCTGCTTTTTATAGCATGCACTCTTTTGTCTGTTCCCGCCTCATAAAGATGGGCGGGTGTATGCCCATGACCATTTCCTGTTTCTATGTCACCATGGTGACAAGCCTGTTATTTTATATTCATTAACATCGTCTACTCGCCTACTCTCATAGCATATTAATAGTATGCGACCACATATGCCTCCGTTCAAAACACATGATTGTACGCATTCTTTTCTTTATCGGGTTGCATAGTAACGTATTAGCATCAGCTTACTTCAGCGCATGCGCATTCTTCTTAATAACGTCCAACCCTCTTTTTTACATCACGGCGCCTATTTACCTCCTTATATCCGCATCAGGAGAGTTATCGCGCCTGCGCACTCCCAACCATAGCCGCTTCCTAGCGGGCTTAAACTTCTCAGTGCACGCTAGTCCCCTTATCGTGCCTGCGCACTCCATAAACACCCGCTTCTTTGCAAACTATTATTTATTAATGCATGAAAGTTCCTCCTATCCCAGGAACATATAATCGTGCGCATTCTTTTCCTTATCGGGTTGCCTAGTAACGCATTGTCATCATCTTACTTTAGCACATGCGCATTCTTCATTATAACATTCAACCCACTTTTTTACGTCACGGCGCCTATTTACTTCCTTATATCAGCATCAGGGGAATTATCGCGCCTGCGCACTCCCAACCATAGCCGCTTCCTTGCAGGCTTTAACTTCTTAGTGCACGCTAATCCCCTTTACCGCGCCTGCGCACTCCACAAACACCCGCTTCTTTGCAAACTATGATTTATAAATGTATAAAAATTCCTCCTATCACAGGATTATTTCATGAGAGCACCTATACCGCCATCAAAATGAGTGGCACATAAATGCTTTACATTGTGGTCACCAATTATAGGTAAATGCTCACTACCCAATCCTCAATTAAACCTATAGGCATAAATCTTACCCTTCTAAAGAAATGGGTTTCACAGTCATTTTGGGCATAATTCAATATTTACTATCCAGTTTTAGGACTTTCAGGATATTGAAGATATTAAACTCCATTATGTATCCCCTTAAAAAATCCTCTCAACTATCCCGAGCGATCACTAAAGACAATGTACAGTATTTTGCTCCGACTTGATACATCCAAAAGAGACTTCCTAACTTCTCTTGATCCTATTCCATTTAATTTCTAAGGTATTAACTCCGTGTTTAAACAGACAAAAAGAGGGGAACATAACCCAATAGAGAAGTATAGCTCCTTTAGGATTCCCTCCTGAGTAACCACACTACCCTTTAACCCCTATACAGGGATCTGGCTTTACGTGGGGCACAATGGAGCTTGTCCTCCGGGGCTCCATCTCATTGCATATGGGTTAATTAGTTTACAAAAAAGCCATGAAAGATAATTGGTCATTGAGGCCTGTTGGTTGGAGTGTTCTCAGCCAAAAAATCCACCTACTTTCCCTTTGGAGGATCGCTTTGTCCCAATCACCCCCTCTATGGGGGTAAGGAACTTTCTCGATCCCAACAAATTGAATTTTGCTATGATCACCCTGATGTATCCTATTGATGTGGTTAGCTATAGCTGTATCTCTTTGGTTCACCACATCACCAACATGTTCACGTATTCTCTTCCTGAATTCCCTTCTTGTTTTCCCTATATATTCAATCCCACATATACACGTTGCCTTGTAAATTACTCCAGTAGTTCGACAATTTATAAACTGTCTAATAGTATAAACTTTCTTATTATTCATACTCCTAAAGGTTTTCCCTTGTGTTACTGACTGACATGCAACACAGTTACCACACCTATAGCATCCTTTAACCTCACCTTCTAACCAAGTACGTGTTTGAGTCTCTCTGAAGTGACTGTGCATTAGTCTATCTTTTAAAGATTTGTTCTTTTTGTATGTTACTTGTGGTTTAGGACCTAAGGTTTTCTCTATATCCATATCCATTTTAAGAATTGGCCAATGTCTTTCTAAAATTTCTTTAAATTTTTCTGATCCATTCGAAAACCTAGTAATGAAACGTGTGACCTCTTTATCTTCTTTTCTTTCTACTTTCCTTAATAGTTCTAGAGGGGGTGATTGGGACAAAGCGATCCTCCAAAGGGAAAGTAGGTGGATTTTTTGGCTGAGAACACTCCAACAAACAGGCCTCAATGACCAATTATCTTTCATGGCTTTTTTGTAAACTAATTAACCCATATGCAATGAGATGGAGCCCCGGAGGACAAGCTCCATTGTGCCCCACGTAAAGCCAGATCCCTGTATAGGGGTTAAAGGGTAGTGTGGTTACTCAGGAGGGAATCCTAAAGGAGCTATACTTCTCTATTGGGTTATGTTCCCCTCTTTTTGTCTGTTTAAACACGGAGTTAATACCTTAGAAATTAAATGGAATAGGATCAAGAGAAGTTAGGAAGTCTCTTTTGGATGTATCAAGTCGGAGCAAAATACTGTACATTGTCTTTAGTGATCGCTCGGGATAGTTGAGAGGATTTTTTAAGGGGATACATAATGGAGTTTAATATCTTCAATATCCTGAAAGTCCTAAAACTGGATAGTAAATATTGAATTATGCCCAAAATGACTGTGAAACCCATTTCTTTAGAAGGGTAAGATTTATGCCTATAGGTTTAATTGAGGATTGGGTAGTGAGCATTTACCTATAATTGGTGACCACAATGTAAAGCATTTATGTGCCACTCATTTTGATGGCGGTATAGGTGCTCTCATGAAATAATCCTGTGATAGGAGGAATTTTTATACATTTATAAATCATAGTTTGCAAAGAAGCGGGTGTTTGTGGAGTGCGCAGGCGCGGTAAAGGGGATTAGCGTGCACTAAGAAGTTAAAGCCTGCAAGGAAGCGGCTATGGTTGGGAGTGCGCAGGCGCGATAATTCCCCTGATGCTGATATAAGGAAGTAAATAGGCGCCGTGACGTAAAAAAGTGGGTTGAATGTTATAATGAAGAATGCGCATGTGCTAAAGTAAGATGATGACAATGCGTTACTAGGCAACCCGATAAGGAAAAGAATGCGCACGATTATATGTTCCTGGGATAGGAGGAACTTTCATGCATTAATAAATAATAGTTTGCAAAGAAGCGGGTGTTTATGGAGTGCGCAGGCACGATAAGGGGACTAGCGTGCACTGAGAAGTTTAAGCCCGCTAGGAAGCGGCTATGGTTGGGAGTGCGCAGGCGCGATAACTCTCCTGATGCGGATATAAGGAGGTAAATAGGCGCCGTGATGTAAAAAAGAGGGTTGGACGTTATTAAGAAGAATGCGCATGCGCTGAAGTAAGCTGATGCTAATACGTTACTATGCAACCCGATAAAGAAAAGAATGCGTACAATCATGTGTTTTGAACGGAGGCATATGTGGTCGCATACTATTAATATGCTATGAGAGTAGGCGAGTAGACGATGTTAATGAATATAAAATAACAGGCTTGTCACCATGGTGACATAGAAACAGGAAATGGTCATGGGCATACACCCGCCCATCTTTATGAGGCGGGAACAGACAAAAGAGTGCATGCTATAAAAAGCAGATAAATGAACAGCCCAGTGATGGCATTTTTCTCATGTAGGCATAACGCTGTACTCAGTACTCCCCTGATGATCTGTTTGGTGAAACGCGTAGGGAGAAGGGAGCGTCACATGGAGGAACCCATGAAAGTTATAGATTCGGATGAGATCTCTCCATGATATACTAAATGACATAAAAAATCTGTAAAGGTGGTGAATTGTAGGATGTAAAGAGGAATGTCTTGATTTACACCTTGGTTATATATAATTACAGACTATTTATTATGCCATTCTTTAATTAGAGATGAATATTTTATATAAGGCTGTTATTATGATATGTGTTCAAGATCATTGTTAGTGATGACTATGGATGCTACATAGAAGTGGCACATAAAGGACAATAGATCTGTAAAATATCTTTTTTGGCACCATGAGAGTGTGTTTTTTTAAAACAAATTCACACGAAGCGGATACTCTGAGGGGGTATCTATGGAGAGTTGGATAAAGACACCAAGGGTATACCGGTAGGGTGTTTAAAAATTTGGTCTTACCGCGTCAGATTGAGCGGTTTCTTGTAAGTGTTTGTCTTTTTGTACATGTACATTTTTATGCATGGACTAAGTCCTTTTTAAATCTAATTTTGAATAAAGTAGATTAGTTTTATTTCTGGTATTTTTCTAGCTTGCTGGTGTAGATAGGCCCTTTTAAGACAGGAAGTATCGGCATGTCCCTCAGCTCAGACGATGTGATAAGTCATGTTCCTGCAACATTTGCTGCATGATAACAAAACTACGCAATCAGTAAAAATCATTTTACTTTACAAGTGCATCCGCTTGTGAGCATTTTTCATTTTATTTTTTTTCCATCCAATACAATACAGCCCCTTTGAGCTAATTTTTTGAGGCAACAAGCCTATGCCTGCATCGTGGGCATTGCTTGTACTATGCTCGTAGGACAAGCAAGTATATAGTATGGGCCACGCGCCCTCCTCTATTTCAAAAAAGACTTTATTAAGCCCTTTGAGCTAATTTTTTGAGGCAACAAGCCTATGCCTGCATCGTGGGCATTGCTTGTACTATGCTCGTAGGACAAGCAAGTATATAGTATGGGCCACGCGCCCTCCTCTATTTCAAAAAAGACTTTATTAAGCCCTTTGAGCTAATTTTTTGAGGCAACAAGCCTATGCCTGCATCGTGGGCGTTGCTTGTACTATGATCCTGCTGGAGCCTGGCGAAGGGTCCACTGTACGCTCCGGAGAAAACGCATAGACGCGCTGTGTTGCAAGTAGACGTCCCAGCCTCTCGCATCTGTGTTCCTAGTCTGGTTGCCATAGCGAGGCATTAAGTAACCCCCCCAAACACAGGCACTATTTATTTGTCAGCAACATTTGTATGTGGAGTCATGATTTTACACATACTAACCAAGGTGCCTTCATGCGCCATGCGGGCCGTAAAGTACTTGCTAATGATGATGACTTTAAGCCCACCCACAAAACAACCTACACATCCATTACCTGAAAAAAGACATACACAAAGCTGTTTTTTGTAACTCTCTATTCACACGCCTTAACGGCAAACATGGAACAGAACAAAACAGAAAAAAACAAAAACAAATTGTGCACTGCACATTTTTTATCAAAAAAGAAAAAAAAACTAAACAATAAATTAACCTACAGATGGTGGTAGGTGGGCTCATTGGATGGGGTAGGCTGTACCTGCCCACCATCACCCTGGTCCTGGAGGAGGTCCATGGCCCCACGTATGGCCTCCGCCACAGACACTAACCCTGTAGGGTGGATCATCTGGGCCAGTGTGGGGAATTTGAGTAGGTCCCTGTTCCCTGCCGAGAAAGGAGGTATAGGCCTCTGGGGCGGCACATAGCTGTCCCGGGGTGTGGGCCTGTCTAGGAGGTTGGAGGGTGACAGTTGCCACCGCTCCAAAAAATGAAAGACCTCGCCAGGGTGGTTTGGGGGGCGACTGGCATCAAGGACAATGTGTAATGCTGACCTTGTCCGCAGTGCTCGCTCCACTGGAATGAGAGCAAGGAACGGTATGAGACTGCGGGCAAAGTCAGCAGCATCACATTGTCCAAGCAGGTCATTTTGTGCCCCCGGGATCAGACCATGGCTGCTGCTGCTTGCAGTTGGCCATCCTGCTTCCTCCACTGCAGGAGGTTGGCCTTGGTGGGAAGTGAGTTCTTGTGGCCCTTCAACCTCCTCTCCTTGCGGCCGGCCATGCCCCAAAGCTGGTGGTGTTGGTGGTGGTGGTGGTGGTGGTGCTGGTATTCCCACATCTTGTTCATCCACTTGAAGTCGGGGTGGTTCAGGGGCCTCGCTCGCCTCTTCAGGCAGCTGTGCCGGAGGATTTCTGTGCTGACGCCGCCTGCGGTAGTGAACAGCTCTTTGGCAAAATACACAAAAAATTTTGTGAATGGGTTGCATTTGGAAACAAAAACATAGGTCAAACATAAAATTTGCACGCTTTTTTGACTCTGTGTTTCTGTGTATTCTGTGTTTTCATTGTTGGCCTTAAGATGTAATTGCAGCAAATAAATTAAGGACATTTTGGCTCATGCCTCAACCAATATTCTATGTGCGGGTAGTGTTGGTCCTCGATTTTTTGACATTACATTAGAAATTTAAAAATTTGTGTGCACAATTACACTGTGCCCTGCCTTAGGCAGGACAGGTATTTAGGCACTTGATGACATATTAGTGGGCACAACTATTGCATTGACTTTTTGTTGTAACTTTATGTGGACAAAGCTATAGCCTGACACTGTGAGGCAAACACATTCTTCAGGGTTATTTGCCATCAGATGGACACTAAAAGACACAGTGTGGGCGGCCTTGGTCTCAATACACATAACCCAGATCTATAGGGCAGGTGAGCAAGACAGGAAATGGAGTCCAGCAGCATAGGTGACACATGAGCATTCGTCGTTAGTGGCCTACACTCCTTGTTGCTGCCATGTAAGCTAATCAGGAATGTCTTGGTAAATAAAACCCACAAAACATATGGCTTGGCTTTTGAAACGACTGTAATGGACATAGAGTATGGGGTTGTTGTGCCAAACAAGGTGGTGGTATGCACAGATGGACAGTTTTACAATTATTCCAACGGGGCCAAACACAAAGCCGGGAGCAGCAAGGGCAAACTTCTGGTTTCCTAAAGGACCTTGGACATAAAAGCCTGTTGCACTGAAAATATGGCCCCCTTTAGATTGATTTTATACAGCATTAAAACACTATGTTTTTCGGAGGATTCGTAATGTGGCCATCAGTTAACGACAAAAAAATAAAATTCACATGTGGGCCCTAATATCTACACCATCACCTTGCAGCCCCAAATATACCCATGGGAAAACTCACCCACACGTATTTGTAGTGATACAGGGTATGTCCTCAAATGTGTGTGACTGTGTCAACAATCTGGGATGGTGTACAAACAGTTTAGTGCAAAAGGGGTATATCCTTACAACGTTATTTAGCCGAAAAAAACACCCACAACTAAACGTGTAGGGATGTATGTGGCCCTTATGCAAGTGGAGGCCATTAGGAACACATACAAATGATGCTTACGACAGGCAAACCAGACAAGGCCACACACCTTAGAGGCCATTGCAGGGAAGAACATGGCTTTGTTCCACAAACATGCCAACAATAATAGCTAATTGTGAGGTCACGGAACATTGTGTCTGCCCACCCTGCAGAACATTGATTATTTGTCCCAACGTCACAATGTGGCTATAAATGTGTATGTCCTGGATCATTGCCAAAGGTAATAGAAATCTGTTGCACCATGGCAGAAACAAACTCCAGTGTGGGTATGTAAACCACCACACTCATTATAGAGCTTCATACGTAGACTGTGAACCCTCGTGGACAGGGTCCTCTCCTCTTGTACCTGTATGACCTGATTGTCTTCATTTACAGTTTTTTTTAGTTAACCCTTATCCTCATGTAAAGTGCCATGGAACCTAATGGCGCTATATAAATAAATAATAATAATAATAGTACACAACAGTGCTGCAGACACATACCTTGGCATACGGACCACCGGTTCTAGGAAGGACAACCGGTCGTAGTGGCGATACATCTGCCCTTGATCTGCTTCCAGTCCCCTCTCCAAGTTATTCCGGTGCTGCTTTTTATGCTGATCCCGGCAGCTCTTCCACCGTTTTGTAAGATTGTTAACTGTGAAATTATTTCAAACCGGGTTTAGACATGTGTAACATTTGAAACACAAAAAGTATGTGTACAAATCAACAATAACATTTTATTCATGTTGTGTGTGTATGTAATGTGTATACAAGGCACAGTGACACGACAGTGTGGAACATCATCAACAGCATTACGGACATTGAGCTCACGTTGACACAATCACAAATGAGGCAGGGCACATGTCAACGCATAGAGAATGTAATAGTGCGGGCACCAGACTCCGCTTAATAGTGGTAGTAATATACACCCAACCCCCTGGCCTTCAGAGCCAGGAGGACCAGCCCTTAAACTAAGTGTACTGTTGTGACCCCATCCAAATATAGGCAACCATGCGACGGCGCATGATAACACATTGAGGGTCCTGTATACCCTGCTATGGGGGGCCTGTAAACCCATGGGGGCCCTGTATACCCACTGGGGGCCCTGTATACCCACTGCTGACGGCCCTGTATACCCACTGGGGACCCTGTATACCCACTGCTGGGGACCCTGTATACCCACTGGGGGCCCTGTATACCCACTGCTGGGGGCCTGTATACCCACAGGGGCCTGTAGAGCCACTGCTGGGGGGCCTGTATAGCCACTGAGGGCCCTGTATACCATAATATGGGGGCATGTATACCCACTGGGGCGCCTGTATACTCTGCAGGGGGAGCTGTATACTCTGCTGGGGGGCTGTCTACCAGTGATAGCCGCTGTATACCAGGATGGCGGTCAATATGTTTTCCCAGTTTTTGGGGGCAAAAGTAGGGGGGTCGGCTTATACACGGGTCGGCTTATACACGGGTCGGCTTATACACGAGTATATACGGTAAATGCAATATAACGTGTGAACACATTTAACTTACCCATATTGCTCTGTGCATCATGGCCACTGCGATGGAATGCAGGGAACATCACTTGAGCGATCTCCATCCAGGCTGTAGTCCGCTGGATGTTATGCCCATAGGCAGGGTCAGTGGGGAGCCAAAGCAGGGGCCGAGCCTCCACCAGGTCAATCAACTGCAGCGTGTTGACAGTGACACGGGCCATGATTGCTCTGTATTGCTCTGTGTGTGTGTGCGTATGTCAACTCGACGCGGATTATTTCCTGTTTGCTCAAAGCATGGTGTGTGCTAGAGAAAATCGCTTCCCTCGCCTCATCGGCGCTAAATAAGACAAACAAATGCGAGTTTGGACTCGGACACAGCAGCAACAAACTGTTGCGAGTGGGGTTTACAAATCGCCAATGCAAGCGCTTTCCGAGACACATCTGCGATTTGTAAATCGCACATTACTCGCTAAGACTCGCTTCCCCATTCATTAACATTGGACTCGCTAGACTCGCAACGAGTAGCGAGTCCCGGGCTCGGACTCGCTAGAGTCAAGCGATTCCGAGTAATTTAGGACTCGCCCATCACTAGATGACATCATATATTATAAAAAAAAAAGGAAATAAAGGCAATTATATACTATTATAAACTTACATAAAACGTGAGATAAAACAGCATTAGGTAAACAAGTTTTAAATGTATAAAAAGTGCAAAAAGGAGCAATAAAATAATATAGATAAATATGAATAAAATTATTAACAGGTTAGTAGACCAGTAAAAAGACCAATAAAAAAGTGAGAACCCATATTAATAATAAAAGCATGTAAACAATAGCATCTAGGTAAAGCGCACTGATGCTAAAAAGGCAAATAAAGTTATCTGGTCACTTTATAGTTAAATTCAGGTCTTCAGGGGCAAGTGTGCCAAGCTTGAATATCCAAAAGCTTTCTCTATTGATTAAACTGTTGAAGCGATCAGCCACTGTATCAGGTATGTGGTCAATAATCGTTAGCTTCAAAGTTTTTGGATTTTTTTGATGCACAGTTAAAAAATGTTTGGAAAGGCTGTGCAGGAGAAAGCCATTTCGGATATTCTGTCGATGCTTGTTCAATCTAGCAAGCATCGTTTATATGGTTCTACCTACGTACTGTAGGCCGTAACCACATTCAATAAAGTATACCACAAAAATAGATTGACAGTTAACATGAAAATTAATTTTATATGAGGTACCTGTAGTGTTGGATTTAAATTCATGTACCCCATTTAAAATTAGGAGCATCGACTATGACCGCTTATCACTGACTCTTATGCGATTCTTTAAGAACATTTTGGTGAAACATAGCCGGGATGAACAATTTTTGGGGAGGCATAGTGTCAGGAGCTTGTTCTGGGGACCTACGGATCTCCTCCAGAAGGTCCAAAGACACTGCCGACACAACGATCCCATTGGGCAATATCAGGACTGACTCACAGTCCTCGGCTTGTGAGGGGAAAAAACTGCGAGACAGGGCATCGGCCCTCACATTTTTAGTACCAGGGCGAAAGTTGATTAAAAAAATCAAACCTAGAGAAGAACAAGGCCCACCTTGCCTGTCTAGGATTTAGTCTTTTGGCTGACTCCAGGAAGGTCAGGTTCTTGTTATCAGTAATTACAGTGTTTGGCGCCTTCAAGGAAGTGGCGCCATTCCTCGAAGGCCCATTTGATTGCCAATAATTCCTGATTACCTATATCATAATTTTTCTCAGTGGCAGAGAATTTGCGGGAAAAAAAAGCACATGGGTGAAGCTGAGTGAGGGATGCAGTACCTTGCGAAAGCACTGCTCCCACTCTGACTTCAGAGGCATCTACTTCTACTATAAATGAGCGGCACAGATCAGGCTGAACCAAAACCGGGTTGGCCACAAAGCACTCCTTTAGCATAGAAAATGCCTGAATTGCCTCAGGGTTCCAATTGGCCACTCCTGCCCCTTTCCGGGTCAAATCCGTGAGTGGTTTGGCAATTTCTGAGAAACCCCTGATGAACTTGCGGTAGTAATTAGCAAACCATAAAAATCGCTGCAGCGCTTTTAACGATTTGGGTTGCACCCAAGCTTTAATAGGCTGGATCTTGGCAGGATCCATGCGGAATCCTTTGCCTGAGACTATGTACCCTAAAAACTGTACCTCCTCAGCAAAAAAAACACATTTCTCCAGTTTAGCAAACAAGGAGTGTTCTTGCGGTCTTTGTAGCACATAACAGACGTGTTGAGTGTGTGTCACAGGGTCAGCAGAGTAAATCAAAATGTCATCTAAATACACGACGGCATACACCCCACAAATGTCTCTGAAAATATCATTAACAAAGTTCTGAAACACGGCAGGTGCGTTACTGAGTCCGAACGGCATTACAAGGTACTCAAAGTGGCCAAGAGGTGTATTAAACGCGGTTTTCCACTCATCACCCTCTTATGCGGACCAGATTATATGCCCCCTGGAGGCATATAAACCAACGGGCTCCCATTAGATGATTAAAAAGATCAGGGATGAGTGGAAGTGGATACTGGTTCTTTATAGTGATTGTGTTTATTGTGGTAATCAATGCAGGGTCTGAGACCACCATCTTTCTTCTCTACAAAGAAGAACTCTGCCCCAACTGGTGAAATGGATGGTCTAATAAACCCTTTTTTAAGCTGTCTGCTATATAGTCATTCATGGCCTGACGCTCTGGACCGGAGAGATTAGATATTCTCCCTTTTGGGAGACGGGCATCCGGAATCAGAAGTATAGGGCAATCATACTCTCTGTGAGGGGGTAGCTTCTCAGATTCTACAATAGAAAAGATATCCTCATAGTCTCTGAAAGCAAACGGTATGAGGGTTTTTTTTAACCTTAACTTGGTTTACTGCTAATGATATGCAGTTATCCTGACACTGCGAACTCCAGCGTACAACATCACCCAAGTGCCAGTCAATGACAGGATTGTGCTGGCGTAACCACGGCATCCCCAAAATAACTGCAGAAGATAAATTATCCATCACAAAAAATGACATAAGCTCGGTATGTAATGCTCCCACAGACATAGCAGTTTTGGCAGTAACAAATTTAACCCCCTCCTGAATAATAGATGTGCCATTAATAGCCGTGGTTTTAATAGGGTCATTAAGTCTTAGTAGCCGTACACCAAGATTCCTAGCAGCCAAAGAATCCATAAAATTTCCTTCAGATCCACAATCCACATAAGCTTTTAAACACATAGATTTCTGACCAAATGAAAGAGAGATAGGTAATAAAACTTTAGCCGCATCTGCGGGCAGTACCTGAGCCCCTGGGCAACCATGGCCAGAGCTGCCCAGGGGCCGATGTCCCAGGAGTATGGATCTCTGACGTTCAGCTTTCTCCCTGAAGTCTCCAGACTGCAGCATGCTTGTGCAGGAAGATAAGAGTGATCCTCCAGGCTGTGCACTGAAGCAAGTAACAGGTGTTCAGGCCAAAAATCAACTCAGGCAGGAGAAGGAAAAAAAAAGTTCAGGGAGACTGCTTTTGTATATGTTGGATATATACACAAGAAGCAGTTTTTATGGCCGGATAAAATGTGACGTCTGTCCGCGGATCTGGGCAGTAGTAGGGACAGCACCCCGAGAAATCCCGAGACCCTTAACCCCTATACAGGGATCTGGAATTGTAGCAAGGCCCAGGGGGGTGGCTGTCTGGAGGAGCAGTGCGCCAGAGCAGGACGGTCACCAATAGGGAAGAAGGCAGGGAACCAAAAACGTAGTCAGAAACCGGGAGAGCAGCGGAGGTACAGAAACGGCAGGCAGTGGCAGAGTCGACAGTCCAGGCCAAGGTCACAAAACGGGAGGGCGGCAAAGGTACAAAAACCGCAGGCAGTAGCAGAGTCGAATATCCAGGCCAAGGTCACAAACCGGGAGAATAGCAGAGGTACAAAATCGTCAGGCAGTTGAGGGGTCAGAAATCAAGGCTGAGGTCAGAGTCAAACAATAGCAAATCACACAGTAGCACATAGGGGAACCAAGAGTATATCCAGCGGCTTGCAAGACCAGTCCCAAGGTATTTGAGGGATCAGGTCATCCCTCACAGGCTTCCGGACTGATGATGTCATCAGGACTGCCCCCAAGACCAGGCCAGATGGTGATACAACAACCCCTCCATGACCGACAGAGGAGCGGAGCCTGTGTCCATCAGATGCCTGCGCATGAGCCCCTTCTCTGTCGCCGCCATCACTTGGGGGCGAACCACGGCACCTCCCAGTGGCCGAGGCAGGAACAGCAAGCCCCAAGTCTGACGGCGATGTGACAGTCCAGCGCCTCCTAGTGGCCGAGGCCGGGACATCAGACCGCGAGTCTGACGGCGACGTGACAGCTCCTAGCACTTTACCCCCTGAAAATCTGCGATAAAACAAGATCACAGCATTCTGGGAGCTGCCGCAAGACTGACAGCCCCTCTGCCTTTGGATCGGAGACCCTGCGGCTTGATGTCGGGTTCTGATCGTTGCCATGGTGAGCGGATGTAGTTGTGGCGCCCCTGAGGGTTCAGTCACCTCAGAGGTACTGCACTTCAACGAGAGGTGTGATACCCCATTCTCTGGTAAGGAGGAAGCACCACCCAGGACTCTAGAACCTGCACCCAACACAGCACTACATTAGCAGGGCCTCCTGTCATCCCTGACTGGGTGTTGGGAGGTGGGTGGAGTTTAGAGAGTGGGAAATAGGACACTGTAGAGAGCTCAGAGAGAGTGTGGAAAGAAAGGGAGCAGATATGCTGACAAGCAGCTCCCTGGGAGGCTTAGAGAAAGAGATGGAAATAAGCTCTTGGAGAGCAGAAAGGGTCTTAGGGGCACGGGATGTGTGAGAGCCACCTGTGGGGCCCGATACAGTATTGGAGAGACCAGGTTGCATGGGGGTACCAGCCCCCTAGCCTAGTGGAGAAATCATCAGCCTCAACTAGCAAGCCGGTGGCAGAAGCATCTGTAGATACCTCAGCCATAAGTTGCAGTTATCTTCACCCGAAAGGCATCCATAAGGGAGCAAGGGAACGCAAAGAGGACGTTATCTGACAAGGTCCACGGCTCCTGGCCAGGGACACTAACTGTGAGGTGTTGGGCAGGAAAGGCGGTAAGACAACACAGTGAGATGGCCAGGAGAGGCAGATACAGAAAGGAGTCCTGGAAAGGTGTATCCTGATTTACCTGGGAGTTTGCTGGACCCCTCACCTGGAGGATGCAGCACCAAGTGGGCACCCGGGTACCCAAGAACTGTGAGTAAACCTTTGGAACTGCAACCAGCTGTGTCCTCTGATCATTCCTGTATCACTCACCAACTCTGCTACATCTACCGTTATCAAATCCAACATCTTTTCTATCACAACTGCCCAGGGACAAAGCTCTGCCTGTGGAGAGCTGTTCCAACTCAGCTGCATTACCATCAGTCCCAGAGGATCTGCCCTGCAGCGCTGGTCACCTCTGACTAGAAACCACAGGTGGCGTCACAAACACTTTATTAAAAACTCTACAAACTTTATTATCCTTTGTAATTATCCCTTTAATTGGACGCCCAGGGCGACGGACCGGGTAACTGCTGCCGTGACACAACCCCTTTAAATACCAGGCCCGATACCGAGTATCCCCACTGCCCCAGCGGGCGATCCATCATCATGATGACATCTGGCTCACCAGACCTAGGAAACTTGGGAAACGTGTTGATCATGCACAGTGCATGATCAGCAAGTCTCCCTGTGTCAGTGCAGCATTGACAGCTTCTATGGTGTGCAGATGCTGCTTCATCTGCACATTATAGCAGGGATCAGTATGCAAAAAATGATTTTCCCATAGTGTGACAAAGTGTAAAGGTTAGGAAAAAGTAAAAATTTTTTTTTAAATAATTGTAAAAATATTAAAAAAAGATAAAAAATAATAATAAAAAATCAATATATATTCTATCACAAAACAAATATTTGAATGAAAAAAATCCAAACAATAAAAGTACACATATTTGGTATTGCCGCATCCGCAATGACCCGAACTATAAAACAGTGCCACTAGTTAACGCCTTTAGTGAACACCATTAAAACAAAAAAAACAAAACAAGGCAAAAAACAATGCTTTATCATTATACCGCCAAACAAAATGTAGAATAACACACAATCAAAAAGATGGATATAAATAAACATGATACCGATGAAAACGTCATCTTGTCCCGCAAAAAACGAGCCATGATATAGCTTCATTAGTGGAAAAATAAAAAAGTTATAGCTCTCAGAAAAATGCGATGCAAAAATAATTATATTTTCCATAAACTAGTTTTTATTATATAAAAGCGCCAAAACAAAAAATATAAATGAGGTATCAATGTAATCATACTGACCCAAAGAATAAAACTGCCTTATAATAATCTTTATTTTTCTATAGCGCTAACATATTACGCAGCGCTTTACAGTTTGCACACATTTTCATCGCTGTCCCCGATGGGGCTCACAATTTACATTCCCTATCAGTATGTCTTTGGAATGTGGGAGGAAACCCACGCAAACACGGGGAGAAGATACAAACTCCTTGCAGATGTTGTCCTTGGTGGGATTTGAACCCAGGACCTCAGCGCTGCAGTGCTATCCACTGAGCCACCATGCTGCCTTATGAATTTTACCACACACAGAAATGTATGAATGCCTCCCAAACAGAAATTCATGAATTGCTGGTTTTTGCTCATTCTGTCTCCCAAATATGGGAACAGAAAGTGATCAAAAAATGTCATGTGCCCGAAAATGATACCAGTAAAAATGTCAGCTCGTCCTGCAAAAAACAAAACCTCACATGACTCTGTGGGCCAAAGTATGGAAAAATTATAGCTGTCAAAATGTGGCGATGCAAAAACTATTTTTTGCAACAAAAAGTGTCTTTTAGTGTGTGACAGCTGCCAAACATAAAAACCAGCTTTAAGACCTCTTTCTCATGTCCTGATATTTCTAGACCAGAGATGTCAGTGTCCATGTGTGTAATACTTGCGACACATGTGTGGCATGCGTGTGCCGCATCAATACCACAAGGACGGACACCACGGAAGAAGCGTTACAGTAAGCCCTGTTCCCCAGTACTGGGTGCCAGTTTCCAAAATGGTGTCCGTTGTGGGGTGTTTCCACTGTTTAGGCACATCAGGGGCTCTCCAAATGTGACATGGCGTCTGATCTTAATTCCAGCCAATTTTGAGTTAAAAAAGTCAAACGGAGCTCCTTCCCTTCCTAGCTCTGCCATGCGCCCAAACAATGGTTTACCTGCACATATGGGGTATCAGCATACTCATGACAAATTACCCAACAACTCTTGGGGTCCAATTTCTCCTGTTATCCTTGGGAAAATAAAAAACTGGGGGCAAAAAGATCATTTTTGTGAAAAAATATGATTTTTTATTTTAACTGCTCTCCGTTATAAACTTCTGTGAAGCACTTGGGAGTTCAAAGTGCTCACCACACATCTAGATAACTTCCTTAGGGGGTCTAGTTTCCAAAATGTTGTTACTTGTGAGGGATTTCCACTGTTTAGGCACATCAGGGGCTCTCCAAATGCGACATGGCGTCCGATCTCAATTCCAGCCAATTTTGCATTAAAAAGTCAAACGGCGCTCCTTCCCATCTCTGCCATGAGCCCAAACAGTAGATATATGAGGTATCCGTATACTCAGGAAAAATTGCACAACAACTTTTGGGGGGTCCAATTTCTCTTGTTACCCTTGGTAAAATAAAAAAAATTGTATCTGAAGTAATTTTTTTGTGAAAAAAAGTTATATGTTCATTTTTTTTAAACATTCCAAAAATTCCTGTGAAGCACCTGAAGGGTTAATAAACTTCATGAATCTGGTTTTGAGCACCTTGAGGGGTGCAGTTTTTAGAATGGTGTCACTTTTGGGTATTTTCTATCATATAGACCCCTCAAAGTGACTTCAAATGTGATGTGGTCCCTAAAAAAAAATGGTGTTGTAAACATGAGAAATCGCTGTTTAACCTTTACCCCTTATAACTTCCTAACAAAAAAACTGTGGTTCCAAAATTGTGCTGATGTAAAGTAAACATGTGGAAATGTTACTTATTAAGTATTTAATGTGACAAATCTTCATGATTTAAAGACATGAAAATTCAAAGTTGGAAAATTGCAAAATTTTCAACATTTTAGCCAAATTTCCATTTTTTTCACAAATAAAATCAAGTAATATAAAAGAAATGTTACCACTATCTTGAAGTACAATATGTTATGAGAAAACTATGTCATAATCACCAGGATCCATGGAAGCGTTCTAGAGTTATTACCGCATAAAGGGGCAGTGGTCAGAATTGTAAAAATTCGCCTTATCATTAACATGCAAACCACCCTTGGGGGTAAAGGGTTTAAAACCCAATATAAATCTGGTATCACTGTAATTGCACCAACCCAAAGAATAAAGTTGCCTAATCACTTATACTGCATGAAGAACGGCGTAACAAATAAATAAAACCAATTCTTCACATGCTGTTTTTTGTATTTTGCCTCCCAAAATCGCTCTAAGGCTCAGTAAACATTTATCTTGCGCTCTGCGATGAGCGCTTACATCAGGGTTTCCGTTTAAATTTCTGAAATACGTGATTCAGATGGAACCTCTGGCGGAAGATTCCCTATAAAGAAGCAGATGGAGGCACTGTGGATGCCGTCTGACCTGTGATCCGGCGCTGTCTGTCTTTTTAGGAGTGCATAAAAGTGCCATCAGCCGCAGTTTTGTGCACTTCTGAAAAGGACACTGCTGAACAGAGGCCAGATGGAGTACAGAGTAACTCTGCTGCCTCATTATTTGTGAATGGATCCCTCAGGGGTTTCATCTGAATCACGTCACTCAGAGATTTAGATGAAAACCCCAACGTAAGTGGTCAGTGAAGAGCGCCGGATTACTGTGATCTAAAATGTTATGTAAAATGTTCCCAATAAAAGCTTCAACTCAATCCACAAAAAGCAAATCCCCACTCTGGTCTGTCATCTGTTAATGGAAATATAGGGGGCTTCCACATTACTGGTAGTACAGAGGTTCTGGAAAAGCGAAATGGCTCTTAACTTGTCAAAAGAAATTCAGTAAATTCTCCACTCTCAAATCCAAATGCCCTCTCCCTTTTGAGCCCCACAGTGTACCTAAACCATATATTGCATCCACATTTGCTATTTCTGAAGTGATGAGAGTCCACCTAACTTACGGGTGCATGCCTCCAGAAGCACAGGCTGCTGGGCATAACGTACAGGAGACTACAACGTACTGGTCACTACAGCGTACTGGTCACTACAATGGCAGTTTGCAATTTTCACTTGGCAACATTAATTACTGCTTGTTTCTGGAAAATAACACCAAGCAAGCGGAGCAATAACCACCAAAAACATGCGGCAAAGAGACAGAGTAATCAGGGGTTAATCTTACCCATGTCCTTGTCTGGTGTGCAGGAACGTGCCCCTACGCACGTTTCGCAGTTGCTTCCTTGGGGGGCCTTAGTCTGTCTCTATGGAGCATGTTTTTGTCCCATATACTGTACCTGGATCCATTTACTTTCCATGTTTATATGTGTATGGGGAGCTACTACAGGGAAGAGTACTATATGGTGACTGGGGTTTATTCTCTGATGGCATTATACTACAGACTAAGGGATATGATCCTAATTAAGGAACTACTACTCATTGTTTCTTAGCCCATTTATGTCCATGTCTGCACGCAGGATTGCTTTTTCATCTGGTTTTCCCCGACTCATGTGTTAACTATCTGTTCCATGTTACATGCTGTACTATTCATCTATGTGAATTTTATATTTTGATACTATTACATTAAAGACTTCTTTAATATTTTTGGATATTTTAGTATTATGGTGGTTATTGCTCCGCTTGCTTCGTGTTATTACATATCAGGAGCTCCATAGGGGATTTATCTCCAAAAAATCACTGAGGGTGACTTAAGAAGGATTTCTATTATGTACTCTGTACTTGGGATCTAGTTATTCATTGTTCTGGGTCATGGCTCCAACCCACCTAGGGCGAGCTGACCTAGTGAAGACCACCTCCTATACAGGGAGTGTCAGGGGCAAGCCCAAGGGGGCAAGATACCCCGACTGCTGTATCCAGGTGGCCAGCTCACAGGAGAAAACTGGGTGAATGCAGGAAACACGAGAGTGCAAAGTGTGGACACAGGGGTACGCAAGGTATAGCACAGTACAGGACGTGAGCACGGAAGTCCGGAGGGTTCAGGAAAGTACAAGACATATACACGAGAGCATGGTGGGTGCAGAGCAAAGCAGAACACGTGTGGGAGAGCACGCCTGGGTACAAGGCTAGGTAGTGCGCATGCTAGGAAGCACGCCTGGGTACAAGGCTGGGTGCATGCCAGGATACACACCTGGGTACAAGGCTAGGTGCATGCTATGAAGCGCGCCTGGGTACAAGGCAAAGACAGGACACGCGCTAGGAAGCACGTCAGGGTACAAGGCGAGGCAGAGGATGTGCTAAGGAGCACAACAGGACATGTGCTAAGAAACATGACAGGACATGTGCTAAGAAGCATGACAGTACATGTGCTAAGAAGCACGATAGGGCATAGTTCAGTGGCTGAGGGAATGCTAATCAACACGGCAAAGTGCAGTACAGAAACAGGGCTTGTGCTGAGGGAGCACGACAGAACAGAGTGCAAGAATGAAGCACAAGGCAGAGTACAGGCACAGAGCACAAAGCAGAGTATGGTACAGAGCACGAAACAGAGTAGAGGCACAAAGCACAAGGCAGAATACAGGGCCAAAGCACATGCTAAACAGCACGGCAAAGCACAGTACAGAAACAGAGCTTGTGCTGAGGGAGCATGACAGAACAGAGTGCATGAATGAAGCACAAGGCAAAGTACAGGCACAGAGCACAAGGCAGAGTACAGTACCGAGCAAGCAGCAGGGTACAGGCACGGAGCACAAGGCAGGGTACAGTACACAGTACAAGGCAGGGGCACTGAATACAGGTAGCGACCGAGCAGAGACCAAGCAGGCCCAGCAGGGAAGCACAACAATAATCAGGAGCCTCCCATAGGAAGAGACAGCCTGATATAGGGCAGAGCACTGGAACTTCCGGTTTAGGTCCATAAAGGTGGTGCGGCTGCAGGCAGAGCAGAGAAAGGTGTGCACGTGCACTGGGCATATCTGTCCAGCCAAAGGATCCAGTAAAGGAGGTGCGAGTGTGCACTAGCAACAACATCCAGCCATAGGGCTAAGTGCGCGAGGTGCGCGTGCGCACTCGAGGGGGTCTCTGGAGCGGCCGCAGCACTGGAAGAGGAGACGTCGGGCATGGGGTTCCGGCTCCGGGGGTCATGCGGCGCAAGCGGCATGACAATAACATCCCCAAGAGGTAAAGTTTCCAAAATGAGGTCACTTGCCGAGATTTCACTGCCGAGATCTCCATCTGCGCATGCGTGATGGCCATTTTCCTCAAAGGAATCCACTGCACTGGCACAGGAAAGCATGGATGGAACGGCAGAGCCCCCCACGCAGCACAGGACAGAGCGCGGCGGTGGCAAGCACCGGGGGACAGAGCGCGGCGGCAGCACCAGGCACAGAGCGTGGCGGCGGCAAGCATCGGGGGACAGAGCACGGCGGCATGCACCAGACATCCGTAGCAGCAGCACAGTTAAGGTATATCCACATTGTAAGACGCACCCCTATTTCCCCCCCAAATTTTGGGGAAAAAAGTGAGTCTTACAAAGCGAAAAATATGGTATCTCTGTGTTTTAAGGGCATGAAAATTCAAATTTGGAAAATTGCTAAATTTTCGCCAAATTTCCATTTTTTTCACAAATAAACACAAATCATACCGAAGAAATTTTGCCACGATCATAAAGTACAATATGTCACGAAAAAAACAATCTCAGATTCACAAGGATCCATTCAAGTGTTCCAGAGTTATTACCTCATAAATTGAAAGTGGTCAGAATTGTAAAAACTGGCCCGGTCATTAACGTTCAAACCACCTTTGGGGGTAAGGTTTAAGAATTTGTCTATTTCTGGACAATCCCTTATTAATGAGCCCTGGGAGGTAGAGATGAGCGACTTTGCCTTTTTTCGGGTCGAGTCAGGTTTCATGAAACCTGACTTTCGCAAAAGTTGGGTCGAACGAAATCGGCCGACTATTGTGAAAAGTCGAAGTCCGACTGAAACACGAAACCCAATGTAAGTCAATGGGGAAGAAAAGTCAGCAGTGAGTGGAGGACAGGAAACACACCTAGAGTGCCCATTTTAATGCCAAAAACATCAATTCTTATTCCTTAAGCTTGTCAACCTTAATTTACTTTATAATAATAGTTAGGCATTGAAAACTGGGGGTTATTTGGCTAAAGTTGTGGGGGGGAGTAGTGCTGGCTCCTGATTTTCATGGGCCCAGGGCCAAAGAGTGTCACTGGGCTCCTTTAACACATGCCACAATTCATGATCCTCTGATACGGCAGAGAAATAGCGGTATAGTACAATGAAAAATACTTCACTTCTTACATCACATGACTGATATCCATTTTAAATTCTCCAGTAGCTCCAAAAATGGACAGTATATTCCTCCATACAGTATTATGGCCACCGCATAGTGCGCCATACAGAGTAATGAGGCCCATATATTTCTCCATACAGAATCATTGGTCCCATATAATGTTCCATACAGTATATGATGAGCTCCACATAATGCTAAAGTATATGTTGTTCACCATGGATGAAGCTCCAGTGTCTTATGGGTCCAAATAATGCTCCATATATAATGGGCCCAATTTCTAATGCTCCAGTGTATAATGGGCCCTGTAAATGCTGCTCCAGTAACTGATGTCCACCTTTGGAATGCTCCAGTGTATGGTGGGCCCCAGATATCATTCTCCAGAGTATCATGCTCCCCAAAAATTGCTCCCAACCTTTAAAACAATTAAGTCTCCTCGCTAGGGAATCCCTGTACTCTGGACTCCTCGTCATCCCCATCTTCCATCTCTCTGCACTTGGACTGTATAGGCAGAGGGCGTACAGACGTGATGTCATCGCGTTCTTTGACCAGAATGTCACTGTCAGGAAAAGTGTTTGGTTTCCAGGGGCAGTATGGTTGCAAAGCTGAACCTTAAAGGAATGTCCAGAAGGGCACCACCAGGAGTGGAGCCTGCGGCTTAATTGGACTCAACACGGGCAACCTCAACCATGCCATACACAAAAAAGCTGCAAAGATTGCAAGCTTTGTCGATTCTGTGCGTGGTGTGGTATGTCCGTTTGTAGTTGTGCTAGCGATTTCTCAGCTTTATTCCGTTAACGTACGAGACTCAGGCATGCCCCCGCGGTCTGCGTTCAGCTTACTAGAGGGACACGCGAGGCTCTGGCACGCGAGATCGGCCAATAACAAGTCTGTCATGCCCTTACATGTCCGGGGCTGCACGCGTGCTACAATGAAAGGACCAGCATGTATCGCTTACAGGTGCGGATAACATGCTGAACCCTGTTAGTGATGGGGATCTAGGATTACAATTCTTCCCCGCGAACAAGCATTTTCCAGTAAGTGCAGGTCAACCGTAATTCCGGAATTAGGCCTAAACGGCATTCCAGTAAGAATGTGAAAAAATTAAGTGTCCAAACCACAGGTGCTGTAGCTTGCTTAACAGCTGGGCTCCTCTGCTGAGTAGCACAGTTCTTACATAAACAGGCGGCATAGCTTGGTTCACGGGTGGCCAACTCTGCTGAGTAGCATACACAGTTACAAGTCCCAAAGTATTAAGTGGTGTAAATGCAGTAAAAAACTGGTTCTTTCATAAACAGGCGGCATAGCTCGGTTCACGGGTGGGCTCCTCTTCTGAGTAGCAGACACAGTTACTAGGCCCAAAAGGATTTTCAGGACAATATGCGGTAAAAAATATTAGAAACACACACGGTGTTGCTCCTTCACAGGTGTACTACACCGCTGGCTACCAGACACTGCTACTATGCCCTAAAACTGTCTATTATCATTGAAAACCATTATTAGTGTAAAAAAAAGATACGCTTTTGATTAACGAAACTTTCTCGAACGGAAACTCGAACAGCCGAATTTTAATCAAAGTGTTGTAGTTCGACGAACGGATAAAACACCGCCCAAAACAGCTAGAACTTGAACTTGGCCAACAGTTCCACTCAAACACCGTTAAGGACGGCAGAACGCACCAAATTTAAATAACAGGAGGTGCGTTCGCCGCCCGGGGTTCACCGTGCGGTAGGTGACAAGACCGCTGCTGGACAATGGCAGACTAGCTAGCTGGCGAAGTGCTGCACTCGGGTTAACGTCACCCGAGGAGTGAAGGCGGACTCTGTTAAGCCACAGAGACGCCCTAGTATAAATTAGGAATGAGTGCTGGGCCTGTTAACTCCACAGGACCAGCTGGCGTGTGGCGTCACAGCCGCGAACGCCAATAAATGCTGCTACTGCAGCGCGGTGGTATCTATAGCCACTAGACGATGGCGCTGGAAAGCCGGACACCGTTGGACGCTAGTGTGCAGTGCGGGAAGCACAGTGGCGCTTAGCTTGCCACTAACTAGAGCTGACTGTAACCAACACTCTGTCACCATTCGCATTATCAGAGAGAAGGGGGTTTCAAATAAGTCAGTCACCAGACACATGCATCCATCACCATACACACACAGCATAATAGTCTACACTAGCGCATGGCCGAGCCGCCATGCGGGCTTTTTATAGCCATGCGCTTCCGGGACCTTCCAGTACTCTGGGATGGACCAATCAGATCTGACACAGGACCAGAGCATGTGACCCCTGTTCTCCACTGAGAGGTCACCTTGCGGGCATGCCCAGTAGCACGGCGAGAGGACTTAGCCTCTGGAGCGGTTCCCTGCAGAGCAGGTTGCGCTACCATTGCTGCACCAGAGGTGGCAGCAACATCCAGGCTCACAGAGCGAGTCTGAGCAGGACGCCTGGATCGCCGGGATTGCTGAGCAAGTCCCTGAGCGGACTGAGGGGAATGGGAGACCGCTGGATGTACGGCTCTGGATTCCTGTTGTGCAGTCCCAGGAATCCAACGCCTAACAAACACCACTCATCTGTAACTCAGACGGTCTCAGGCAAAGTATGAATTCGACAAGATTGCAGAAAGTTGAGAAAGGGTACAGTATCACTGGATAACAGGTGTATATATAGCATAGTTTAAACATTTAAAATCTCCGTGTTTATTTCCGTAGTCCGACAAAGACACTCACAGCCTCAGTATGGATTAGACAACAATCTAAAAAGTAGTAAAAAGGAAATGTTTTTGAAGCGTACACCAGTATACACTGTTGGGGTATTTTTAAATCTTCATATATATTTCTGTGTCAGTAAGACAGTCCAGACTCTCCGCAAGAGGAAACGAGATGGATAAAAGTACAGACATCAAGTCGAGTGATAGCAGAAATGTAGGAATTACTAATCACGGGAAAAACTCCAGGGAGAATTCTGAGAGGCGATGCTGACCCTCAATTACATTGTGTGTGGAGACAGCGAAAACAGTTCTTTGTGAAGAAAGGGTTGCTGTATCTCAATACCGTTGATCCCATCACCGTTACTCATCTCCATCAAATTTTGATCACAGGGAGAGATGTAGACATGGTCCTCACTGTCTATCATGATCTGTCAGGTAACTTTGGAGTGCAAAAGACAGAAGCCTCTGTTCGCACAGCCTCTCAACCATGTGCAGGGTGGAGTTCCACCTTGTTGCAACGTCGATAATTAGGCGGTGCTTGGGAAGTTGGAGCAATCGCTGCAGCTTCTGCATACGGTTGGAGTGTATGGGCGACCGGCGGATGTGCGAGCACTCCGGATAATTATTAAGGAAGCACTGCACCACCAGGTTCAAGGTGTGAGCCAGGCAAGGTATGTGTCAGTGTTTTGAAAGGACTATGGCTTCCACAAAATTCCGGCTGTTATCACTAACTACCTTGCCTGCCTCAAGATGTAGACTGCCCAGCCATGACTCAGTTTGTCGCTGCAAGTAGTCAGTAGCTCCGCTGTTATGAATGGGTCGCCGAGGAGAAAAAAGCAAAACAAGCTAAGTCATAGAAAACCAGAGAGATTGGTAACTATGCAGATTGCAGATCACTGATCTTACCACACAACTAGCAGTAGCCATGGAGTGTGCCTACGATGTTCCTAGACACCTCGTCACGGCCGGAGGACTAAATAAGCCTAAAGCAAGAAAAGGGAAAACTAACTGCCCCAGAGCAGACCCCAAAGGAATAGATAGCCCTCACACATGTATTGACGGTGAAACAAGATGAAGGCACAAGCATAGGCAGGAAAATAGGCTGAGCAAATGATGGGGCCCAAACTAACTAGACAGGAAAGGAAAGACACTGTCTGCAACCTGCAAAAAACCCTACAAAAATCATGTCCAACACTTCTGATAGCAAAATTAAACCTGAAGTCACTAGACTTCTCCCACTATATCAGCACTCTGAAATATTCTGAGACAGAGCAAAAAGAGACCGAACTAGTAAGGGACAAAAAGCCAATTGGCAAAATACTGATAAATAAGAGTGGAAATTCAGCACAGCCCCCAGCCGGGGCTGGCTGACCACACACAAAAAAAACTGAATAGACCAACAAAATCAAGTGTGAACATTAGCAGAAAAACTTAGCTTTAGATGACTGGAACAGAGCTGAAAACCAAGAGCTGACAAGACACAAGGAATCACCAGCAACTGAATAGGGCGTTGGCTGTCTTAAATCCAATCTGAGAATCCTGAGGTCCAATCGTCATCCTCATTCTCAGGTGGCAGATTTCCACTGATCAAATCAGCCTAGCTACCTCCTGTTACCACCAGAGGGAGTCTGGAAGGGGAACTCACAACTGGTGAACCAGAGAATGAACTCCCAACACTCCGCGGTGTGTATGTTGTCGCCCAAACACATCATCTTCCACACAGCCTGCTGATGCTTACCACTAGCTGTTCGATAGTGGGACACCTCGTGTGCAACACTGGCAGCTGCGGATGGAGTGCTCGTGCGACTGCGCTCTGTGGACGAGCTTTCACTTCTGGAGGAGGAGGAGGCGGGTCGAATGCCTACAGCCAACTGTTTCCTATACCGTGGGCTAGGCATCACTGTCCCACCGCCGCTGTCCCCTGTGGACCCTGCATCCACCACATTAACCCAGTGTGCAGTGATGGACACGTAAAGGCCCTGGCCATGCCTACTGGACCATACATCTGTTGTGAGGTGCACCTTTCCACTCACTGATTGCTTGAGTGCATGGACAATGCAGTCTTTCACATGAAGGTGGAGGGCTGGGATGGCTTTGTGAGAAAAGAAGTGCCAACTGGGTAGGTCATAGCGTAGTACTGCATAGGCCATAAGTTCGCGGAAATCTTCGCTTTCAACCAACCGGTAGGGCATCATCTCTAACGAGATTAGTTTGGCAATGTGGGCATTCAAACCCAGTGTACGCGGATGAGAGGATGAGTACTTTCTTGTCCTACTCGTAGTCTCTGGTAGGGTGAGCTGGACTTGAGAGCTGCATATGGTGGAACTAGCGGTGGACATGGCGGACTGAGAGAGGGTTGATGATGGTGATGGAGTTGGTGTTCTTTCTCATGGCCTAGATTCCGTCCTTCGTAGCTATAACATTGTGACTCCCCGACTGCTTTGGCCTTGCAACGACACCTCAACATTTGCTGCTGGTGGTGTGCTAACCGGTGGGCTTACAGTGGGGGAGACAATGCAGCGTTGCTGACTACCTTCTTTGGGAGCAGTTGCACATGTGGTGCATGAGGTTTGTTAGTCCATCCACGCTTGCAAGTGCATGGTGGTTAAATGTCTAAGCATGCAACTGGTATTCAAATTTCTCAGATTTTTCCCTCGGCTAAAGGTCTTTGCGCATTTCTTACAGATAACTTTTGCCTGATCATTAGGATTTTGCTTAAAAAAGTGCCACACTGCACTCTTCCTAATATGGAAGACATTTTGAGGCCTTGCACGCTGTGCTAATTTGACCATCTGGCCGCTGTCCTGCACATCTTTTGGTTTTGGTAACCCGTTTTTGGACTGCTCCGGGCCTGCCAGATAACAGCTGTTGCGATGTCGATGCCTGCTGCGGATGCTCCTCCTCCTCTTCTGAGCTATTGGCAGTGGCACCCTCTTCCCCCAATGGATGCCAATCTAGGTCATCAACTGGGTCATCCATTACCTCCTCTTCAATGTCATGTGCACCTTCCTCTGTGTCACCATGTAAGGTGGTATAGTATGCGGGAAGGGGCACCTGAGTTTCATCAGGGTCGGATTCTGGTTCAGGACAATGTAGTGCTCTGAGTGAATGTACCAACAGATAAATCTAGCAGTGGCTGTGCATCAGTGCACTCCATGTCAAATTCTTCTTGGACTGGGTAATTCACGATTTGACTTGATAACCCAGGCATGGTATGTGAAAACAGCTCCATGGAGTAATCTGTAGTGTGGCCTGCCACATCCTTAACTTTTGGTAGGGGTGACGGACACAAGGAAAGGTGTGGTTCCTGACCATGAGCCTCCAATGACGACTCAGTGCTTTTATTTTTTGAAAGTTCAGAAGAGGAGGCGATAGAGCTGGAGGCTGTGTCAGTAATGTAAGCCAAAACTTGTTCCTGAAGCTTCGGCTTTAAAAGCAGTTTACCTACTCCCAGAAAAGGGAGCCTTCGAGGCCTTGTGGAGCCAGACGATGACGCAGGCTCAACATCTCCTGCATTAGGTGCTATTGTGCTTTTGCCACTACCAGCAGATCCACCACCACCGCCAACACCATCATTACCAGCTGGCAACCCCCCGCCCACTTCCACGGCCTCTTCCAACACACTTACTCATTTTTGGGAAAATGTACCCAAAATACCACCAGCAATATGGTACTGTAAAACAAGGTACAAGGTGTATATAGTATTGGGGAGAGGCTGAAATTCGATGGTGTATAAAATGTCTATATAGGACTGGGGAGAATTTGAATCTCCCTACAGACTTGAGGACACTGAACTAATATCTCAGGCCCAGTGTAGATTACTCCTCAATATAACAGGCTGAAATTGGATGGTGTATAAAATGTCTATATAGGACTGGGGAGAATTTGAATCTCCCTACAGACTTGAGGACACTGAACTAATATCTCAGGCCCAGTGTAGATTACACCTCAATATAACAGGCTGAAATTGGATGGTGTATAAAATGTCTATATAGGACTGGGGAGAATTTGAATCTCCCTACAGACTTGAGGATACTGAACTATTATCTCAGGCCCAGTGTAGATTACTCCTCAATATAACAGGCTGAAATTGGATGGTGTATAAAATGTCTATATAGGACCGGGGAGAATTTGAATCTCCCTACAGACTTGAGGACACTGAATTATTATCTCAGGCTCAGTGTAGATTACACCTCAATATAACAGGCTGAAATTGGATGGTGTATAAAATGTCTATATAGGACTGGAGAGAATTTGAATCTCCCTACAGACTTGTGGACATTGAACTAATATCTCAGGCCCAGTGTAGATTACACCTCAATATAACAGGCTGAAATTGGATGGTGTATAAAATGCCTATATAGGACTGGAGAGAATTTGAATCTCCCTAGAGATTTTAGCAAGCTGACAATGATGCTCTCAGTCCCAAGTATGGCAGCAGGCAGCCTAATAAGCAGGACTGCTGCACACAAAAGTGTGGAAAAATGATCGCTTGGTAACTCGGCAAAAAAGAGGATGAAAAGTATTTTTGCTTTTAAAAAAGCAGTTTGCACAGCAATGTGAAAACTGCAATGCAGCTATCAGGGAGCCTTATAAGGCAGCCTAATAACCAACAGAGCTGATGCACCAAAATATAGCCTCCCCTTGCACTGCACACTAACTGGTGTGTTGTACAGGCAAAATCGCTAGCAGCAGAAGCATTTTTTGTATCTTCTTCCCTGCCTAATGCTCTCCCTACAGAATCAGCATCTCTCCCTATTCTGAGATCAGCAGAAGTAAGATGGCGGTCGGCGTGCACGCCCTTTTATAGCCCCTGTGATGCCACACAAAGCAAGCCTATCACTTGCATGCCCTTCTCAAAGATGGTGGTGACCGCTGCCTATGTCATCCCGTTGCCCACAGTGTGTGTCCTCCATCATTGGCTGAAAAAGGGCGCTCAAGCATCATTTGAAACATGACTTTGGCGCCATGGTCGCCGACCTCATGGCCAACCTCACGCTATGGTCGGGTTTCGTTTCATGAAACCTGACTTTTGCGAAAGTCGGCGACTTTTGAAATTGACCGAGCGGTTTCGCTCAACTCTACTGGGAGGTGAAAAAAACAACCAAACAAAAAAAAAAACAAGTGACTTCTCCCTGTAGTCAGCACTCTGTCCCCCACTGGTCTGCTGGGATCACCAGCAGCAGCAGCATCACTTAGGGACCCGTTTCACTTAGCGATGCACCAGCGATCCCGACAACCATACGACCTGGTAAGGATCGCTGGTGCGTCGCTAAATGGTCACTAGTAAGCTGCCAAACAGGCAGATCTCTTCAGCAACGCAGCAACCATCCAGCGATCCTCAGCGGTTGTTGGTACCTTGTCACACAGCAGCTTTTCTGAACGATTCCAGCCTGCGTCCCTGAGTTCTGTGTCGCCAACGAGGTCGCTCGTAGGGTCAAACACAGCGATGCGCGCTGGCCAGTGAGACACCGACGATGAAAAAAATGGCCCAGGACATTCGAGTACAATCAGCGATATCCAGCGGGGGGCCGGATTGCCGCTGCGTGTCACATGTAGGAGATCGCTGGCGAGGTCACTGTTGCGTCACAAAATCGATGACGCTTCAGCGATCTCGCTAGCGATCTCGCTATGTGAGACGGGGGCTTTAATCTCTACTTTGACCGATCAGTGTCTTTTACCCAATTCCTTGATCAAGGGGGAGTTAAAAGTTAATTGAAAAGTTCCCAAGAGCTGTGGGCCCCTGTGCTTTATGTTTACATCACAAGCACAGCTAGGTTGCAACATGGGAACAGATACTTACCGAATTCAGCACTTTGTCATGTTACTTACTACTATTGTAATTATTAATGGTGAAACTAAATTGCTGTTATGCCTATATAAATGTAATTGTCCCATATCAGCCCACTTTTTTCCTATGTGTATCAATTATGATTAACCAACCAATTTTACATGATTTTCATTCATCTAAACGCTTCTTCATAATGTCCTAATTTAAATTTTGATTGCTATACTTATAGCAGGGCATTATATTACTGGAGACCCCTCATGTATGTGTGGAAAATGGAGCATAGAAGACGAAGGATTGCAAAGCAGTGCAGCCTCTAGATTTGAACAAAACTCTGCGGAGCTATTCTCAAAGAGAAGAGTTGCAGAAGGGATAGAATCAGGAAGTTCACCCGATCAGGTGACCATGACGAAACCAGCCTTCAATTTAAAAGGTCCAAAACGAGAGTAGATTTGGCACCAAGAGAGGTGGCAGATGCTCCCACTGAAGCTCCAGCAGCCGAGATAGGCTGCAGCCGCTGGTAACAGGTAGGCCAGGATGAGACGATGAATGTTAAGCACCAAAGACCAGAACTTCGCTGGTAAAGGTCAAGACCACACTCGTCGATGGTCAAACACAGAAGACCCGAACAATGTCTGTCAAGATTCCTGACCAAACAACGCCGGTCAACAATCGAGAACCAGCCCCCGCCAATATTAACCAAGGAGATGCTCATTGGTGGTCAAACACCGAAGAGGCACTGGGAAAACCTGGGCCAGTGATCGAATGAGATGTGTGAGATGGGTCATCAATTTCAGCACAGACTTACAGTACCGGGTGTGGGCAGAGGGGGGACTGTGGACCAAAAGGGGTCTGGGTGACATTAAAGCGGCTCATAGAGTGTTGATAGACTTTGTAAGAAAAATGTGCAGCTAGTGAGCCAAAGCAGAGGCCCTCGTCAAGGCCCAAATAGCCGCAGAAACTTTAAGAGATTGTTCCTGTCAAATACTGAATAGAAGTTGGTTGCACTGCAGACTCGGAGTTGATACTGAAGATTCCTCTTGTATACAAATCTATATACCTCTGTTATATAACTGCTTGTCAAATACTTTGTAAAGATTGTCCTTTTGTGATATGTCATTTTCAGTATCATTTTGTTAATACAATAATTAAATTGCTGTTTCCACCTTGTGCCTCTGCTGTTGCAATTAGTCACCTGCTTAAAGGGAACCTGTTACCTCATTTTTCAGCTATAAGCTGCGGCCACTGCCTTTCGGGGCTCATCTATAGCATTCTAGAATGCTTTAGATAAGCCCCCTATCTAACTTGAAAAATAAGAAAACAAGTATTATTATACTCACCCAGGGGCGGTCTGGTCCGATGGGCGTCGCAGGTCCGGGCCCGGTGCCTACCATCTTCATGCGATGTCGTCATCTTCATTGTGTTGTGGCTCCTGCACAGGCATACTGATCTGCCTTGTTAAGGGCAGAGCAGAGTACTGCAGTGCGCAGGTGCCGAGAAAGGTTAGAGAAGCCCAGCGCCTGCACACTGCAGTATTTGGCTCTGCCCTTAACAGGGCAGATCAGTACGCATGCGCAGGAGCCATGATACGAAGCAAGGAAGATGAAGACATCGCATGAAAATGGGAAGCAACGGACCTGCGACGCCCATCGGACCGGAACCTCCCCAGGGTGAGTATAATAAAACTTCTTTTTCTTATCTTTCAGGTTAGATCGGGGGGCTTATCTACAGCATTCTAGAATGCTGTAGATAAACCCCGAAAGGCAGTGGCCGCAGCTTATAGCTGAAAAGCGAGGTGACAGGTTCCCTTTAAATACCAGTATGTTCGGTGTGCATTGAAGTAGATATACCGAACTAACATTGATAATAGTTTGATAAATAATCATTTAATAGCTGATACAGTGTTTGCCGTTATAGATTATAAAGGAGATATTGACTACATTTATCTTTCTGCGAACCACTAATGCTTTCAGATATGAAGAACTTTGATCATTCCACATCGGTAATTCTCATAGCGACTAGTTTGTAGGTAACATCTCATAATTCACATATTAACTCATTACTTATTCAGTACCATCAGACCTATAGAAAATCCAAGCTAAAATGAAGGTTGTTTGGAGCCTTAAAATATGCCAGATAAATATTTATAACTCTTTCTTAGTTCCTAGCATCTTACTGAAAAGTACGTGTCTGTGCATACTAAGCATCCAGATTCATAATTCATTGCTTAACTAATATCAGCTTTTCAAACAAGAATATTGGAGAAGGCATGCTATCAAGACTATGCCATCTTCAACTTTAAAAAAATCAATTCCACCAGAAATTACAACAGCAGTTCACACTCAGGGGAAAAATATATATCTTTAAAATGAACTCACTGTAAGATATAAAAATACATATGATTATGCAGACTCCAAAAAAAAAAGCTAAGATTTCCTGCTCTATTTTCTTGAGGAATGTCTATTGCTACATCCCACCAATGCAATAAATTTACCATAAGATAGATCAAGGCTTCTCAAAAATGGTGTTTAAAAAGTGCTTCCCTTATTGTCTGTTTTTGGTTAGTTGAGTATAGTTTTCTAGATTAGAACCTTAAAGGGGCTGTCCAGTTGAAATAAGTTATCAGTGGAGATGAGCAAATAAATTCGAGTGGAATTGAATTGTACTTGAATTTTATAAAAATCCATGTTTGCTAAAATCTGTATTTTTTGTAATTTGTTGTTGCACGGATTCAGCAGAAAAGCGGCCGCTCATCGCCATTATTCAGAACCGTAAAAGGTTATCAAAATGTTAAAAATAAAAAAATGATTATACTCACCTCACCACTCTCCTCTCCAGCCACACCGCTCCCTACTGATACCCATCTGGTCCTCCTTGCGTCTTCGGATCACTTGTGTCAGGCTGTCATGCTGAGCTTACCTTTTGCAGCACTTCTCAGCAATGCTGCATCTGCATGTTATTTCCATTTGGCTTTAGCATGGCTGGTTTCTGCAGGAAGTTAACCCTGCTGTGTCTGGCAGACATTAGGTTCCCTGGCCTATCCTGTGCCAGCACGGTCTATATTAGGCAGCACCATTCCTTGCCCAGAAATTGGTGTAACGTGGCGTGGGGCAGTAGCCATGAGTGGAGTACTCGTTATTTATGCCTCAATAAGCTTTGTAACAGTGGGGTTCTTGGCTATGTGTGTGGACTTATGATACAGGGATTCTATGCCCTTGCAGGCAGCATTTTATCGATGACTTATTTAGGCCAGGACCAGATGCTGAACAGTTCAATGATGGAGACCACCAGTCTGAATGATAACTTAGTGGGTATTATATACAGTAGATAGCAGGTACATAACTTTCTGAATGTTTCCTTCACATTACGCAGCATTTTCCACACAGTTCCATTCCATTATCATTTACTCATTCATTCTCTATCTCCACTGTTTCTCTTTCCTTCAGCACAACCCAGCTCAGTACTACAGTTCAGTTAGCAAGAGTTCTATTCTCAGCCCACAGTTCCGTGTCTTCTTTCCCTTGAAGGGAACTATGCTGCCAGTATGTCCGATACTTAACTTCAATGTCACCAATGCTCTGGAACTCCTAGCAGTATGACCCAGAGTTTGTCCAAGGACCCGTCTCTGTTTGATCACTCTGTCCTCCTGACTGCTTACTGTCCAAACCTTATGGCCCTATCTGACTTTCTGACAGGAAACTGTCTCTCTCCTCACCTTAGCCCCGCCCAGTCTGGCCTGGCCCCAACCATTAACTGTAGGTCTTTTTTTATTATATATAGATAAATCACATGACACAACTACTATACATTACAGGATAAAACACAACAGCACAAAACAAAAGAACAAAGCTCCAATCAGACAACAAGACGACAAAATCAGACACAAATCACAAAGAAATAAACCAGAAATGAAAACAATATGAAGGAAAGTTCTCAACCTACTAATCAGGAAAAAAAAAAGAAAAATTATAATAAAGAAAAAAAAAGTAAAAAGGGAAAAAACAAAATAACCATAGCTACATGAATATCCCCATAAAATAATAAATGATAAATACAGTATATACTCGAGTATAAGCCGACCCGAGTATAGGCAGAGGCACATAATTTTGCCACAGAAAACTGGGTAAGCTTATTGACTCAAGCATAAGCCGAGTATGCATTGTCCCCTCATCTTTGTCCATCTCTGTGTGGCTCCCCCTGTTGTATGCATGGATCCCCTGTCCTCCCCCTTGTATGCATAGCTCCCTCGTACTCCCCCTGTTGTATGCATGGCTCCCCCATACTCCTCCATGTATGCATGGCTCTCTCGTACTCCCCCTGTTGTATGCATGTCTCCACGGTACTCCACTTTGTATGCATGGCTCCCTCTTACTCACCCTATTGTATGCATGGCTCCCCTGTACTCCCCCGTGTATGCATGGTTCCCCCGTGTATATATGGCTTCCTCGTACTCCCCCTGTTGTATGCATGGCTCCGCCGAACTCCCCCTTGTATAAATGGCTCCCTCGTACTCCTGTTGTATGCATGGCTCCCCCGTACTCCCCCTTGTATGCATGGCTCCCTCGTACTAACCTTGTTGTATGCATGGATCCCTCATACTCCCCCGTGTATGCATGGCTCCCTCTGACTCCCCCATGTATGCATGGCTCCCTCGTACTCCTCCTGTTGTATGCATGGCTCCCCCGTACTCTCCTTTGCACGAATGGCTCCCTCGTACTCCACCTGTTGTATGCATGGCTACCTCGTACTTCCCATTGTATGCATGACTCCCTCATACTCCGCCTGTTGTATGCATGGTTCCATCGTACTGCCCCGTGTATGCATGGCTCCACTCGGCTCCCCCGTCCTCCCCATCATACTCACCCCCCCTTGCGCGGTCTCTGCCCTACTTCTCTGTTGTCCTGTTCTGGCAACTTCTTCCTGTGCAGAGCGGTCATGTGGTACCACTCATTAAGGTAATGAATATACGCTCCACGCCTATGAGAGTGGAGACGTGTGCATATTCATTACCTTAATGAGCGGTACCACATGACCGCTCTGCACAGGAAGAAGCTGCCAGAACAGGACAACGGAGAAGCAGGGATAGAGATCCAGCGACTGAGGGTGAGTATTGATGTCTGACTTGCGTATAAGCCGAGGGGGGTGTTTTCAGCACAAAAAAAAATGTGCTGAAAATCTCGGCTTATACATGAGTATATACGGTAGTATAAAATCATGTAAACCCCCCAGCCCAGCTTCATTCATACTACTATATACAACCCCAACTACATTCATACCATCCTATATACAATATTATATGCAATAATGTATATACAATATAAACACATTACACTTAACCGAATATCATACAAGACACCGAAACGCAACAAAAACCTACTGGTCCAAATGCCTTACCTTACAGCCACCTCCTTACATCACCACTTTCACACTACAACAAACCTAAATACAACACAATATACAAAATTACCATTTTTTTATATAGTTTTTTCCAATTTTTAATTTTTATTCTTTTATTACTATATACAATCACACACCTACACTAACTATCCTGCCACCCCTGATCCAGCTCTGGCCACAAAATTCAGGAATTATCCTAGCTAGGATCAGGCCCCAAAGTTTTTCCCCAGGCGGGGCCTGGGCCAGGCCAGATCAGTCTCTTATCAGTCCTGTTGAACCCCCCCATCACTCCAATCCCCCCACCCAACCTAACTAAGACCCTCTTATTATACACTATATATGTCATGATCCAGACCGGGTTTTGAGTCCTGTCTTTCCATGTTCCCAGTCTGGTCATTTCAGGGGTTAGCTTTTCTCAGCCTCAGTCTGGTCTCATGTTTGCTATTTAGCTCCACTGCATCCTGCAGGTGGTGTCAGCTATAGTTCTGCCTTCGGCGTGTGTATCTGACTCTGGTATATCCTGATTAGTCCTGCTATGATCTCTGACATGCCCCGTGTCTGTTTATTCCCTCTGTCCTGATTCAGTGTTTCCCTGTAAGTTTGTTGACTTCCAGGTTTTGACTTGGCTTGAATTCGGACCTGCTTCTGTCTTCTGTCTTTATCTTTTCCGCTTCTGACCGTTGCTGACCCCCTCGCTTGTTTCTGACCACGTGCACTGCTGTGAACTCTGGTACTTCTGCTACTGACTGTTTCTGACTCTGCTTGTATGACCACTCTTTTGCCACCTGGTGGCACTTGTGCTGCTGCTCAGTGTTGCTACGCTGTGTGTGCAACCTCTCTTCCCTCACCAGCACCCCCTGGTGGAGTTTGAGCTATACTGCACTGCAGTAGCATGACAGTATATACAATACACAATATACAATATATACAGGTACATAAAACCAACATTACAGAACACAAACTATGTACTCACCACCCAAGGTTCAAAGTCGATGCCTACAAACCTCCTATTTCAGGAGACAAAAATCTAAAACAATAATCTAGGGTGCAAAGACATCAGTTCACCACCAGGAAGTAGGAGTATTAACGGACTAAGACACCGCTAAGGAGAAACTCCTCCAGAGATGGGCCGAGCTCTGGGCACCCAGACTTTTGCACTCCAGAGAATGTACCTTCGCCAGGGCACCCAGGATGCTGCTACAAAGTTCATCTAAACAGAGGATTTTACTCTGCGTCAAAACTAAAACTTGTGCTGACCACTGCGATGACTATGAATAAAGTGGCTCGGTCCCTTCTCCCGAGGTCTCTGAAAGCACCATAGGCCCACTCGGCACGGTACAGAGTAGCCAGCCATGGCCAAAGAATGGAAGCTCCCACCCTATTGTATACCTCTGCATTAAAGGGACAATGAGGCAGGAAGTGCTCCATACTTTCCAGCATGTTAGCATAAGCCTCATGGGGGCAATTCCTGTTCTCGCAGCTCCTGCACTTCAAATTATCCCTCACTTACAACTTACCTTGGAAGCAGCACCAAGTCAAGGCTCAGTACTTCTTTGGGATCCTGTTAGAATTTATCAAACTCAACCCAACCTCTAGATCCCGACTAGGGCAGTCCTTGAGGAACAATGGTCTTTGAAAATGCTAAAGCAAGACTTACATGTCGAGGACTTTCCTCGGGAGAGACCTCACCTCCCACATTCCCAGACCCTACTGGCACATCATTTTCAGAACTGGGGTAACATAAGCCGTCAGATGCCATGTAGTGTGCGAACATCCTTCAATCGTCCCGTGTCTCCCATTCCTGGAAGAAAGGCTGAAACCATCCCTTGCAGTAGTATACCCACGGTGGAGCCCTCTCTTTCCAACCATTAACTGTAACTTGTGCTACTGTCGGGTATAACACAATATCAACACTATTAAGGCATGTCACAGTTCACATTACACAATACAACAATACCCTTGTTCTTCAGGGGGGAATGTGGGTAGAAAGTCCATCTCCTGTTTATTCATATCTCCGTATTCTGTCTCCCATTATTGACTTTACCTGTTTACCTGCTCTGTCATCCCTGACCACTGCTTTGTATTGTGAACCCATGCTGCCTGCCTTGACCTCGGATCTTCTGACTATGCTTTGGTGTCGACCTCCTGTACCTCGTACCTTCTTCTCTGACCCTCCCGTCAGCTGCTGAAGTCACTGGGACTGCCCTGAAGTGATACCTGATGGCTACCGACAGCCAAGCCTATTCTCACTATCAGAGGCCATAGTGAATACCCAGTAGACACTTAGGTATGCCCCTCCAAGGTAATCCCAACCAGTGGCATCGTTGATCCACAACCACCAGCATTACACTTTGGACATATGAAACTAAGATCAAGCTGTACCAGAATTATAGGAAAAAAGAAAAGTAAGGTGAAAGCATGGAATGGCTCATGATCAAAAGTACACCACATTTTCTGTAAAACAGGTGGAGGCAGTGTGGTGACATAGGCATGCATGACTTCCAATGGCACTGGGTAACTAGTGTTGAGTGATGATGTGACTGAAGACAGAAGCAGCCAGATGAATTCTGAACTGTACAGGGCTATATTATATTCAACCAAATGCAGCAAGGTTGATTAGATGGCGCATCAGAGTACAGATAGACAGTGGCCCAAAATATATTGCAAAAGCAACAGAATAGTTTTTTAAAGGCAAAGATATGGAATATTCTGCAATGTTCTAGTCAATCTCCAGATCTCAACTCCATCGAGCATGTGCTTCACATGCTTCAGACAAAACCTTATGGCAGAAAGACCCAAAAACAAGCAACAATTGAAGTCAGCTGCAGTAAAGGCCTAGCAAAGCATGACAAAGGAGGAAACACAGGATTTGGTGTAGTTTATGGATTCCACAGTTCAGGCAGTCATTGCCTGCAAAGGATTCCCTATAACATATTTATAATTAACATTTTATTTATGGTAAAGTTTCATAATGTCACACATATGTCCATGGTCTGGGGATTGCTCATCTATCCCGATCCATTGAACATTCTTGTGCTCTACATCAGACTTTGCAAGTGGCCTGGTGTTGCTATCAGTGTGTCAACAGCGGGAGAAGAGGGTTGCATTAACAATCCAACACAATGGGCACCACTTTGAACACATTTTATAAGTGGTCATAAACTTGTAAATAACTCATGAAAGAATAAAGTTACATTAAAACCAAGCACACCATTGTTTTTCTTGTGAAATTCTAAATAAGTTTGATGTGTCACATGACCCTCTTCCCATTGGAAAAAATAAAGTTGGATCCAAAATTGTCGACTTCAAAATGGCCGCCATGGTCACCACCCATCTTGAAAAGTTTCCCCTCCCATATACTGTACTAATGTGCCACAAACAGGAAGTTGATATCACCAACCATTCCAATTTTATTTAGGTGTATCCATATACAGTGACAAAAAAAGCATTTAGTCAGCCACCAATTGAGCAAGTTCTCCCATTTAAAAACATGAGACAGGCCTGTAAGTGACATCATAAGTAGACAACAACTATGGAGAGTCAAAATTGAGAAAACAAATCCAGAAAATCTCCTTGTCTGATTTGGCAAGATTTATTTTTCAAATTATGGTGGAAAATAAGTATTTGGTCATTAACAAAAGTTCATCTCAATATTTTATTATGTATCCTTTGTCGGCAATGACAGAGGTCAAACATTTTCTGTTAGTCTTCACAAGGTTGTCACACACTGCTGGTGGTATGTTGGCCCATTCCTATATGCAGATCTCCTCTAGAACAGTGATTGTGACTCTTCAGGGGTTTTGGCAGCGTCCGAGAGTGGACCCTCTTGGTCGCGGAACTGAGGCCCCCCTGGGCAAGCGCACCAGGTGGAACCGACCCCTATACAGGGACCGTTTGGGGCAGGCCCGTGGGGGATCAGACACCACGACAGCTGAAACCAAGAGGGGTGGCTCAAAGGACCGGAGTGACCACAGGCAGGACTGGGAGACCAAGATGCGAGACGAGGAGACGTACACAGCAACAGTAACCGAGAAAGTAGGGAAGACAGGAGGACCACAGGCTAGGAAACTGGACAGGAAGGGAACCAGACACAGGGAGTGGGTCAGAACTGATGACTAGGAGACACAGACCAGCAGGGCGGAGGGCGGACAGGGCAACCAGGAGAGGGAGAGACGAAAAGACTAGGAAGAGTATAGGACAGGAGGAAAACCTATAGAAACCCTATAGGCGGCCATATCAATGTATGGACTTCACACAATAACTAGGCGTCATCCCCTTATGGGAGACGCCTGATATATCCCCTGCTGGCAGGTGATTGGCTAACCGCTAATCGGCCGCCACCCACCGCAGAGTTAACCATCAGGACGGGCGCGCGCCCGCGCCCTAGTGTGCATGTGAAGGTGGGGAGCTGCCCGGCGGCCAGGAAGGGGAGAAGCACGTGAGCAGGACGAAGGAGGGAGCGCGCGCGCCGCCGGGTGAGTGAGAGCTGCGGAGGGAGCCGGTGCCCGTGGGACGGCGGAGGCCACGGCCGTCGTTGTCACAGTACCCCCCTCCTCACATCTCCCCCTTCTGAAGTCGGCAAAAACTTTTTCAGAATTTGCGGGGCATTTATATTCTCCCGGGGCTCCCAGGACCTCCCCTCGGGACCAAATCCCTTCCAATCGATAAGAAAGAGGGTCCATCCTCTGACCTTTTTCATGGCCAAAATGTCCTTAACTTCAAAGATGTTATCATCCCCAATTGGCTGAGGGGACGAGATAGGAGCAGGACAGAACCGGTTAAGGATGACATGCTTACGGAGCGAGACATGGAAGGCGTTAGGAACTCGGAGTGAAGCCGGCAATCTCAATTTGTAGGCAGCGTTGTTAATGCGTCCAAGTACCTCAAAAGGTCCAATATAACGGGGACTCAACTTGTATGAGGGAACTTTTAGACTGATGTGTTTAGTCGAAAGCCAGACTTTGTCACCAGGATGGTATGGTGGAAGATCCCTAAGTCTTTTGTCTGCATGTTTTTTCATCCGGGTACTTGACTTCACGAGGGCTTCTTTGGTCTCCTTCCAAATTTGCGCGAAGTCAGCGGCAAGAGCATCTGCCGCGGGCACGCCCAAAGACGTGGAGATGGGCAGCGGGATGCCAGGGTTTTGGCCTGAGACCACAAAAAATGGTGATTTGGAGGAGGACTCACTAGGATGATTATTGTGGGCAAATTCCGCCCAAGGGAGGAGCGAGACCCAGTTGTCCTGGTGGGCGTTGGAAAAGTGGTGCAGGAAGGTTGTCAGAACTTGATTGACTTGTTCCACTTGCCCGTTGGTCTGTGGGTGGTAGGCGGAGGAGAAATCCAAAGACGTACCCATGTGCCGACAGAGAGCTCTCCAGAATCGGAAGGTGAATTGAACTCCCCAATCAGACACGATCCGTTGAGGGAGTCCATGCAGTTTGAAGATCTGATGAATAAAGATTTCGGCCAACTTAGGAGCCGAAGGCAAACCGGGTAGCGGGATGAAATGGGCCATTTTGGAGAAGCGATCTATTACCACAAGGATAGTAGTGCACCCAGAAGAGGAAGGCAAGTCTGTCACAAAATCCATGGCAATTTGCTGCCAGGGGGCCTCTGGAACAGGTATCGGATGAAGGAGGCCGGAGGGCAGATCCCTAGGCACCTTGTTCTGTGCACAGGTAGTACAGGATGCTACAAAATCCAACACGTCCTGGCGAAGAGAGGGCCACCAATAGTAGCGGGAGAGAAGCAAGCGGGTCTTCTTGGTTCCGACGTGTCCTGCGATTTTAGACGAGTGCCCCCAGCGTAGCACCTCCAGTCTTTTGCCCTGTGGAACGAAGGTCCTGCCTGGCGGAAGGGTAGAGAGGCTCACGGGAGCCACGGTGATAACTTTCGCAGGCTCGATGATATAAGATGGAACCTCCTCCGTTTCTGGTGTCTGCAACGACCTAGAGAGCGCATCCGCCTTGGCGTTCTTGTTCCCGGGTCGAAAATGGAGTTTAAAATCAAAGCGCGAGAAGTATAGGGACCACCGGGCTTGCCGGGCGTTGAGTCTTTGGGCAGACTGAAGATAGGCTAAGTTTTTGTGGTCCGTGAATATAGTAAAGGGGTGAACTGCCCCCTCAAGCAGGTACCGCCATTCCTCCAGAGCCATCTTTATAGCGAGCAACTCCCGGTCTCCAATAGAGTAGTTGCATTCGGCAGAGGAAAAGGATTTTGAAAAAACCCACAGGGTACCAGATGTCCGGATGAGGCCCGCTGGGAAAGTACAGCCCCAGCCCCTGTGGAGGAGGCATCGACCTCAAGAATGAAGGGCCTACTGGCCACAGGGCGATGTAAGATTGGTGCTGAAGCAAAGCAGCGCTTCAGGGCAAGAAAGGCCTCTTCAGCATCGGGAGGCCAGGTGTTTGATTTGGTTCCTTTTCGGGTCAAGAGCATGAGGGGCTTAGTCACCGAGGAGAAATGAGGAACGAACTGTCGGTAATAATTCGCAAATCCCAGGAAGCGCTGAATGGCCTTCAAGCCGGCAGGACGAGGCCACTTGAGGACAGCAGAGAGTTTCTCGGGATCCATCTTCAGCCCAGAATCCGTGATGATGTAACCCAGGAAAGGCAACGAGGTTTGTTCAAACAGGCATTTCTCCAATTTTGCATAGAGCAGGTTCTCCCGAAGACGTTGCAGGACCAGGCGAACGCTTCTTCTATGCGAGGAAAGATCGGGTGAAAAGACGAGAATGTCATCTAAGTATACCACCACGCAGGAGTATAATAAATCCCGAAAAACCTCGTTGACGAATTCCTGGAACACTGCCGGGGCGTTGCAGAGTCCGAACGGCATGACCAAATATTCATAATGGCCATCCCGAGTATTGAAAGCCGTCTTCCACTCGTCCCCAGCGCGGATTCGGATCAAATTATAGGCTCCTCGTAGGTCCAGTTTGGTAAAGACCCGGGCCCCTCTCAGCCGGTCGAAGAGCTGTGGGATCAGCAGAAGAGGATACCGATTTTTAACGGTAATATTATTCAGGCCTCGATAGTCAATGCATGGCCTGAGGGATCTGTCTTTCTTCCGAACAAAGAAAAAACCCGCGCCTGCAGGAGATGAAGATATCCGAATAAAACCCTTGGCCAAGTTTTCGTGTATATACTCTGACATGGCCGAGGTTTCTGCTGGAGACAAAGGGTATGTTCTCCCCCTTGGGGGGGTGGCTCCCGGAATCAACTCGATGGGACAGACAAAGAACCGGTGTGGTGGCAAAGACTCCGCCTCCTTCTTACTGAAGACGTCGGCATACGCGTGATATGGTGCCGGGAGTCCCGGAAGATCGGCTGGTTCCTGTGGCAGATAAGAATGGGCCACTGACAACAGACAGCGTTCCTGGCAATTATGGCACCAGCGCAAAATCTCCCCAAAGCACCTATCCAGGGCCGGTTCATGCAATCTGAGCCAGGGTAATCCAAGGAGGACAGCGTGGGACAAATTGGGCTGCACATAGAAAGCTATCTTCTCCAGATGAAGAGCTCCCACTTGAAACTCAACTTCGGCAGTAACCATGGTGATGAGCTCAGGAAGTGGTCTGCCATCCACAGACGCAATCGCACGTGGGTTCCCCAAGGTAACCACAGGAATCTGGAACTTGTTAACCTCCTCTAGCCGAATGAAATTGCCAGCCGCACCCGAGTCCACATACGCCTCCACAGATCTACGCTCCCGACCTAGAAGAATTAAAGTCGAAATGGTAAGGGGCAGAGAGGAATTAGAGTCACCTAGGGAAGCCTCTCTTACCTGGCCTAGGTGGAGGCGTTTCCCGGTCTCACAGGACAGGTGCGCAAAAAATTATTGGCACCGCCGCAATACAGACAAAGGCCCTCCGTCATTCTCTCCCTGCGCTTTTGTTCAGACAACCTAACACGGTCTATTTGCATGGGCTCGGGGGCAGAGCTGGCAGAGGGTACGGAGGAACGTGGAATGGGGGCTTGATAGAGCCTAAAGGGTCTCCTCTCTCTGGCGGCCTCCCGAGAACGTTAGAGAAACCAGAGATCTATACGAGTGGCCAGGGATATGAGATCTTCCAGGGTGGTAGGCGTATCCTGTCCGGCAAGCTCGTCTTTTATCTTGCCAGAAAGACCCCTCCAAAAGGCTCCCACCAGGGCCTCATTATTCCACCTAAGCTCCGAAGACAGTGTCCGGAAGCGGATGGCGTACTGCCCCAGGGTGAGCGAACCCTGACGGAGGTTAAACAGAGCCTCCGTAGTAGAAGCCAAGCACCCGGGCTCGTCAAATACCTTGCGAAACAGGTCAAGGAAACTCTGAATACTAGCGACCACAGGAGCATCCCTCTCCCACAAAGGATTCACCCAGACCAAAGCCTCTCCGTCAAGGTGGGACACGATGAACGCCACCTTGGCACGGTCGGAGGGGTATTGCTGGGGAAACAGCTCAAAGTGCAGTCTGCACTGGTTCAAGAAGCCCCGGCATAGCTTTGGATCTCCGCTATACCTGGGGGGTTTTCCCAGGCGAGGTGGCGGGTGAGATGCCGGATCCCAGGGTTGGACAGAGGCGGCCGCCGAGGACTGTAGAGAAAGTAAACGGTCATTGACGGACGCCATGTAATTTAGGATGTGGGACTGGGCGTCACGCTGCTGCGCGAGCTCCTGCTGGATGCCGGCTAACATGGGAGTGTGCCCTGGATCGGTGATTTGAAGGACGGATAGCCGGGTGTCCATGGACTTCATAAAGGACATTATCCGGGTCTGGTTCTCCCGCAGGAATAGTAACACTTTTTGCGTAGTGGCCGCAGCTCCAGCGGGGTCCATGGCCTGGTTATACTGTGATGCTTCGGGGGTTTTGGCAGCGTCCGAGAGTGGACCCTCTGGGTCGCAGAAATGAGGCCCCCGGGGCAAGCACACCAGGTGGAACCGACCCCTATACAGGGACCGTTTGGGGCAGGCCCATGGGGGATCAGACACCGCGACAGCTGAAACCAAGAGGGGCGGCTCAAAGGACCGGAGTGACCACAGGCAGGACTGGGAGACCGCACCGAGACCAAGGTGCGAGACGAGGAGACGTATGCAGCAACAGTAACTGAGAAGGTAGGGAAGACAGGAGGACCACAGGCTAGGAAACTGGACAGGAAGGGAACCAGACACAGGGAGTGGGTCAGAACTGATGACTAGGAGACACAGACCAGCAGGGCGGAGGGCGGACAGGGCAACCAGGAGAGGGAGAGACGAAAAGACTAGGAAGAGTATAGGACAGGAGGAAAACCTATAGAAACCATATAGGCGGCCAAATCAATGTATGGACTTCACACAATAACCAGGCGTCATCCCCTTATGGGAGACGCCTGATATATCCCCTGCTGGCAGGTGATTGGCTAACCGCTAATCGGCCGCCACCCACCTAGAGTGCATGTGAAGGCGGGGAGCTGCCCGGTGGCCAGGAAGAGGAGAAGCACGTGAGCAGGAGGAAGGAGGGAGCACGCGCCGCCGGGTGAGTGAGAGCTGCGGAGGGAGCCGGTGCCCTTGGGACGGCGGCGGCCATGGCCGTCGTTGTCACAGTGATGTTTTGGGCCTGTCGCTGGGCAACACGGACATTCAACTCCCTCCAAAGGTTTGCTATGGGGCTGAGATCTGGAGACTGACTTGGCCACTCCTGGACCTTCATATGCTTCTTTCGAAACCACTCCTTCATTGCCCTGGTGGTGTGCTTGGGATCATTATGATGCTGGAAGACTCATCCACATTTCATCTTCAATGCCCTTGCTGATGGAAGGAGGTTTGCACTAAAAATCTCATGGTACATGGCCCCATTCATTCTTTCATGTACACGGATCAGTCATCCTGGTTCCTTTGCAGAGAAACAGCCCCAAAGCATGATGTTGCCACCCTCACGCTTCACAGTATTTATGGTGTTCTTTGGATGCAACTCAGCATTATGTCTCCTTCAAATACAACAAGTTTTATTTCTACTAAACAGTTCTACTTTGGTTTCATCAGACCATATGACATTCCCCCAATACTCTTCTGGATAAACCAAATGCTCTCTAGCAAACTTCAGATGTGCCCGGACATGTACTGGCTGAAGGAAGGAGACACGTCTGGCATTGCAGTATCTGAGTCCCTGATGGCATAGTGTGTTACTGATGTCAGCCTTTGGTACGGTGGTCCCAGCTCTATGCAGGTCATTCACTAGGTCCCCACCGTGTGGTTCTGGGATTTTTGCTCACCGTTCTTGTGATCATTTTGACCCAACAGGGTGAGATCTTGCGTGGAACCCCAGATTGAGGGAGATTATCAGTGGTCTTGTATGTCTTCCTTTTTCTTATTATTGCTCCCACAGTTGATTTCATCACAGCAAGCTGCTTGTCTATTGCAGATTCAGTCTTCCCAGCCTGGTGCAGGGCTTCAATTTTGTTTCTGGTGTCCTTCGACAGCTCTTTGGTCTTCACCATAGTGGAGTTTGGAGTGTGACTGTTTGAGGCTGTGGTGTCTTTTATAATGAAAACAAGTTCAAACAGGTGCCATTACTACAGGTAATGAGTGGAGGACAGAGGAGCCTCTTAAAGAAGAAGTTACAGGTCTGTGAAAGCCAAATATTTTGCATGTTTTTAGATGACCAAATACTTTTTTCCACCAAAATTTGATAAATAAAAGTTACCAAATCAGTCAAGTTGATTTTCTGGATTTGTTTTCTCAGTTTTGACTCTCATAGTTGTGGTCTACTTATGATGTCAAATACAGGCCTCTCTCATCTTTTTAAGTGGGATAACTTGCACAATTGGTGGCTGACTAAATACATTTTTCCCCACTGTAAATGGTCCACCCTGTATATCTTGCTCCTTCAGTAATGGATTGAACATACAGTATAATACTTTTAATTAGAGATGAGCGACTTTGCCTTTTTTAGGGTCGAGTCGGGTTTTATGAAACCCGACTTTCGCAAAAGTCGGGTCGAAAGAAATCGGCCGACTATAGGGAAAAGTTAGAGGCCGACAAGCTCAAAACCCAGTGTAAGTCAATGGGGAAGCAAAGTCGGCAGGGAGTGGAGGACAGTAGAGTTGAGCGACTTTGGTCGGATCGGGTTTTGTGAAATCCGAATGAAACAAAATTTGAGTAGGATGAAACTGGGCCGACTGGGGCAAAAAAAGTCGGACTTTCGTCCGAAACCCGACCCCAATGCAAGTCAATGGGGAATAAAAGTCGGCATTGAGTATGTATTACACCAGAATTTAAAAAGTAGAAAAAGGGAAAGGTATTCGAAGTGTACACCAGTATACAGTGTTGTGGTACTTTTAAATCTTTGCATATATTTAAATCTCAGTAAGCCAGTCCAGACTCTCCGCTACTGGAAACTATATGGATACAAGTACAGACGGAAAGTCGAGTGTTTGCAGAAATTTGGGAATAATTCATCACGGGAAAACCTCCCGGTAGATGTTGCAGAGGCGATGCAGACCCTCAATTATTGTGTCTGTAGAGACAGTGAAAACGGTTCTTTGTGAAGAAAGGATTGCTTTATCGCAGCAGCGTGGATCACATCACCGTTACTCGTCTCCATCAAATTGTGATCACAGGGAGAGATGTAGACATGGTCCTCACTGCCTATCATGATGTGTCTGGTCATTTTGCATTGCAAAAGACAGAAGCCACAGGCCATAGGTGATTCTATTGGATTGGCATGAGAGGAGACATTGAAAAATGGTGGCAGGAATGTCACACGTCTGTGACTATCACAACTCTGAAAGTTGATCATAAAGCACCACTGCATCCGCTTGTAAGTTGGTGTCCATTACAAATGGTAGCCATTGATCATCTGAAGGTAGAGGCCAGCAGTACATGCCATAGCTACATCTTAACCATCATCGATCAATACACCAAATTTCTAGTGGCTGTCCCTGTGAAGGATTTAACTGCCCAGACTACACAGCGGTGGAGCACGGAGAGGTAATTATTGCAACCTGCAATTGCTGTGGCCATGACCAAGCAGGGGGGTCACAATAGTGGGCGATGGTACTGGCACAGGGCCCCTCATAGTACTCTGGTGTGTCTGACAGCGAGTGGGCCCCCCCACCATCATAGACACTGTATTGTACTATGAGGGGCCCTGTGCCAGTGCCGTCGGCCATCAGTGGGCCCATGCACCTGTTCAGAGCAACGGCACTTGCCCGGGTGCGCAAGGTGTTGACCCCAGCCCTTGGGGGGGGCAGTCCAGTTAGGGAGGTTTAAAAAATGGCATATGTTGATGTGTAGGCTGGACATTCAGCAGCTGCAAATGGCGGAATTAGGCAAGTCCGAGGAAGAGGAGGACAAAAGCGAGGCAGTTTTCTGGCAACCTATGTGTCATCAGGGGTAGGTGGGACAAAATCCTTTGAAGCTCGTGTGGTAATGGCCCGGATCGGGGGGTGGTCCACTGCTTACCGCGACCAGACGATGCAAAGACGAGACGGAGGCAGATTTCAGTTGTAACAGGTCCGAGTTTATTGGCCGTCCTCCTGACGACCGTAGCCATACACCGCAGCACCTTTACAGCTCTCCGTATCCACGCCCGGGTACCTTCATCTTTCCTTCAGTCATAGTGTCGTTCCTCACAGATCTTTCGCTGGGGCTGTCCTAGACCAATCTACCGCCAGCGCTTCACCTGCCCGAGGTCGTCGTCCAATCGGTACCCCCGGGGCCTTGTCTGTCCTGCAGTCCGTTGTGTCAGGGCCACCCACCTGACTGTCTCTTCCTGGCAGTCCCCTGGTCGAGCTGTTCCACCGTTCTCAGTCTTCTGTCCTGAGTCTTCTCCTCCTGAGCTCCTCACGGGACTAGCCTCTCCTGGAACCCTAACCTGTCCTATTTATCCCCTCTCTCACTGGGAATTTCCCTCCTTGGTTCCTATCTCCCCACCCCCCATGACTAAGCGGTTTCCTAAACCCTAAGCTGATGTCAAGTCCTGAACTACACTCCCCCCTGCCATCTTGTGGTCAATTCTAGGTACTGCATTCCCTTTTCTATCTTTCCCAGCTGCTACCCTTCTGTCATTGCCAATCTCCGACTATAGTGCACAAACTGTCCCCTGTTATGAATGGGTCACCGAGGAGGAAAAAATAAACAACAAGCTAAGTCTCAGAAAACCAGAGAAGTTGGTAACTATGCAGATTGCAGATCCCTCAAACTAACCGCACAACTAGCAGCAGTCGTGGAACGTTCCTACGATGGTCCTAGATGCCTCGTCACAACCAGAGAGCTACATAAGCCTAAAGCAGGAAAAGAGGAAAACTAACTGCTCCAGAGCAGACCCCAAAGGAAAGACAGCCCCCCACATGTATTGACGGTGAAACAAGATGAAATTACAAACAAAGGCAGGAAAATAGGCTGAGCAAATGATGGGGCCCGGCTAACTAAAAAGGACAGGAAAGGAAAGACACTGTCTGCAATCTGCCAAAAAAACCTACAAAAATATTGTCCAATACTTCTGATAGCAAAATTAACCCTGAAGTCACTAGACTTCTTAACCTATATCAGCACTCTGAAATATTCTGAGACAGAGCAAAAAAGAGGCCAATCTAATAAGGAACAAAAAGCAGATTGGCCAATACTGATTAATAGGAGTGGAAATTCAGCATAGCCCCAGCAGGGGCAAGCTGATTACACAAAAAACTGAATTGACCAACAAGCGCAAATGTGAACATTAGCAAAAAACAAACTTAACTTGAGAAGACTGGAAGAGAGCTGAAGTCCAGGACCTGAGAAGCAGACTGAATCACCAGCACCCGGATAGGGCGTCGGCTGTCTTATATCCAGTCTGATACTCCAGAGATCCAATCGTTATCTTCCTCATCAGGTGGAGGATCACTACCACTTAAACCGACAGCACTACCTCCCGTCACCACCAGAGGGAGAACGGAAGGGGAACTCTCAATTGGTGGAGCAGAAAATGAGTTCATGACAGTCCCCTCCTACTTCCAGTCACGTCTGTCCATCAAGCAAAACAGAAGCCGCGGAGACACCATCACATGTTTCTCAACGCAAGCAATGACAAGCCAGGTCTTTCCCCGGGAAGGAACAACCACGGGAAGGGCAGTCTCCAATGAAGGCAACCACCTATGCCAAAACTTGGTATCCATCCACAGACAGCTGTTTCGGGGTATTGCCCCTCATCAGTGTGGAGTAGGAAACTGGCTGGTAGGAGCAATGCCTAGTAAAAGACTGTGAAAATGAGGATGAATGAACTCATGGAGATGAACATCCAACACTGCGGAGACACCATCACGTGTTTCTCAACGCAGTGATTCTAGAGCACTGCCCCCATCCTTTATGGGAAATATGCAAAACAGAAGCCGCGGAGACACCATCACATGTTTCTCAACGCAAGCAATGACCAGCCAGGTCTTTCCCCGGGAAGGAACAACCACGGGAAGGGCAGTCTCCAATGAAGGAAACCACCTATGCCAAAACATGGTATCCATCCACAGGACTAGCCTCTCCTGGAACCCTAACCTGTCCTATTTATCCCCTCTCTCACTGGGAATTTCCCCCCTGGGTTCCTATCTCCCCAACCCCCATGACTAAGCGGTTTCCTAAGCCCTAAGCTGATGTTAAGTCCTGAGCTACACTCCCTCCTGCCATCTTGTGGTCAATTCTAGGTACTGCACTCCCTTTTCTATCTTTCCCAGCTGCTACCCTTCTGTCATTGCCAATCTCCGTCTATAGTGCACAAACCATCCTCTCCTACTTCCAGTCACGTCTGTCCGTCAAGTCACCTTCCCCATACATGCATGGTTCATTTTAATGAAGGTTAGATAATCAACATTTTGGGTCGACAGACGGGTCCTTTTTTCTGTCAGGATTGATCCAGCAGCACTGAAGACTCTTTCAGATAACACACTAGCAGCAGAGCAAGCAAGGTCCTGTAAGGCATATTGTGCCAATTCAGGCCAGGTGTCCAGTTTAGAGGCCCAATAGTCAAAGGGGAATGACCTTTGTGGGAGAACATCGATATGGGACGAGAAGTAGTTTGTAACCAGAGTTGACAACTGCTGTCTCCTGTCACTTTTAATCGATGCAGCATTAGCAGTCATGTGAGCGATACTTGAGAAATCAGTCACAACATGGTCATGAAACCCCTGTCTCCAACGCCACTTCGGCAGTGTGCACCACGAACACCTCTTCCATTGTGCCCACTACGGCTTGTGGGAGAACCAGCACCGCTGCTGTGTGCTGGGAAAGCCTCAAACAAACGGTTTACCAGAGTTGCTTGTTTGTTAGCCAATATTATCTCTAGGTTCTCCTGTGGCATGATGTTGTGTAATTTGCCTTTGTAGCGTGGATCGAGGATGCTGGCCAGTCAGTAGTCGTCATCCTTCATCATTTTGGCAATGCGGGTGTCTCTTTTTAGGATCCGCAAGGCATAATCGCACATGTGGGCCAATGTTCCAGGTGTCAGTAATGCACTGCCACTGCTGGGTGGAGGAGCACTTTCTAGCAAATCCACATCCCTACAGTCACGCATAAACCCTGTACCTGACTTTGGAATGCCAACATTTTCTCTTGCCCCCTGAGAAGCATCCTCCTGCCCAAAATAATCATCCCCCTCATCCTCCTCCTCTTCCTCCACCTCGTCCAGGACAGTTCCCTGACCAGACAATGGCTGTCAGCAAAGGCTTCCCTCCTCCTCCTCCTGTTCCTCCTCCTCTGCTGCAGACACCAGATCCTTAATGTGCGTCAAACTTTGCATGAGCAGACGCATAAGTGGGATGCTCATGCTTATGATGACGTCGTGCCGCGTGCATTCCTCAAAACACTGAAGGACTTTACAGAGGTCTTTCAGCTCTGACCACTGCGCACCTGACAATTCCATGTCTTCCCTCAAACTGCCTGCCCATGTATCCTCTCACAAATGCATTACAGCCAGCCTCTGTTCACACAGCCTCTCAACCATATGCAGGGTGGTGTTCCACCTTGTTGCAACATCTATGATTAGGCCGTGCTTGGGGAGGTGGAGCAATCGCTGCAGCTTCTGCATACGACTGGAGTGTATGGCCGAGCGATGGATGTGCGAGCACAGTCTTCGCACCTTATGGAGCAGGGATGTTAACTCCAGATAATTATTAAGGAAGCACTGCACCACCAGGTTCAAAGTGTGAGCCAGGCAAGGTATGTCTGTAAGTTTTGCAAGGGCTATGGCTGCCACAAAATTACGGCCGTTATCACTGTCTAACTTGCCTGGCTCAAGATGTAGACTGCCCAGCCATGACTCAGTTTTTCGCTGCAAGTAGTCGGCCAGTACCTCCGCGGTGTGCCTGTTGTCGCCCAAAGACATCATCTTTAACACAGCCTGCTGACGCTTACCACTAGCTGTTCGATAGTGGGACACCTCGTGTGCAACACTGCCAGCTGCGGATGGAGTGCTCGTGTGACTGCGCTCTGTGGATGAGCTTTCATTTATGGAGGAGGAGGAGGAGGGTCGAAAGCCTACAGCCAACTGTTTCCTATACCATGGGCTAGGCAGCACTGCTTCACCACCGCTGTCCCCTGCGGAGCCTGCATCCACCACATTAATCCAGTGCGCAGTGATGGACACTTAAAGGCCCTGGCCATGCCTACTGGACCATGCATCTGTTGTGAGGTGCATCTTTCCACTCACTGATTGCTTGAGTGCATGGACAATGCGGTCTTTCACATGCAGGTGGAAGGCTGGGATGGCTTTTCGAGAAAAGAAGTGCCGACTGGGTAGGTCATAGCATGGGACTGCGTAGGCCATGAGCTCGCGGAAAGCTTTGATTTCAACCAAACGGTAGGGCATCATCTCTGATGAGATTAGTTTGGCAATGTAGGCGTTCAAACACAATGTACGCAGATGAGAGGATGAGTACTTTCTTGTCCTACTCAGAGTGTCTGGTAGGGTGAGCTGGACAGGAGAGCTGCATATGGGGGAAGTAGCGGTGGACCGGACAGAGTGAGAGTGGGTTGGTGATGGTATTGGTGGTGATGGCCTAGATTCAGTGTTATGTTGCAAAACCATTGTGATTCCCTGCGTGCTTTGGCCTTGCGACGACACCTCAACATTTAGTGCTGGTGGTGTGCTTAACGGTGGTGGTGGTCTTACAGTGGGGGAAGCGATGGAGCGTCGCTGGCTACCTTCAGTCGGAGCAGGTGCACATGTGCTACCTGAGGTTTCGTAGTCCGTCCACGCTTGCAAGTGCATGTTAGTTAAAGTGTGTACTGTTACACACTTAACATTATGGCTGGTCCATACAATCAGGGCAACTGTTACCACCCACCTTTCGTGTCTATCTCTTTCCTCATAGACTGTAAGCTTGCGAGCAGGGCCCTCACTCCTCTTGGTATTTGTTATAATCTACTGTATGTGATTATTGTTATGCTGTAATGTCTATTGTCTGTACAAATCCCCTCTGAAATGTAAAGTGCTGCGGAATATGTCGGCGCTATAAAAATAAAATTTATTATTATTATTATTATTATTAAATGTCTAAGCAGGCAACTGGTATTCAAATTTCTGAGTTGTTTACCTCGGCTAAAGGTCCTTCCGCACTTCTTACAGGTAACCTTTGCCTCATCAGTAGGATTTTGGACAAAGAAGTGCCACACTGCACTCTTCCTACTATGGTATACATTTTCTGGCCTTGCACGCTGTGCTAAGTTGACCGTCTTGCCAAGCTGTCCTGCAACTTTTTTAGTTTTTGGTCCACGTTTTTGGACAGCTACGGGCCTGCCAGATAACCGCTGCTGCAATGTCAATGCCTGCTGCGGATCCTTCTCCTTATCTGAACTATTGCCAGCGCCACCCTCCTCCTCCAATGGATGCCAATCCGGGTCAAGAACTGGGTTATCCATCACCTCCTCTTCAAAGTCATCTGCACCTTCCTCTTTACCTTCCTCTGTGTCACCGTGTAAGGTGGTATAGTATGCGGGAAGGGGCACCTGAGTTTCATCAGGGTCAGATTCTGGCTCAGTAGACTGCGAGCGCAATGTAGTGCTCTTGGTCAATGTGCCAGCAGAATCATCTAGCAGTGGCTGTGCATCAGTGCACTCCATGTCAGATTCATCTTGGACTGGGGAATTCAGGATTTGACTGGATAACCCAGGCATGGTATGTGAAAAGAGCTCCATAGAGTAATCTGAAGTGTGGGCTTCCGCATCCTTAACTTTTGATGGGGGTGAAGGACACAAGGATAGGTGTTTTTTCTGACCAGAACCCTGCACTGACGACGTTCAGAAGAGGAGGCATTAGAGCTGGTGGCTGTTTCGACATTGTACGCCAAAACCTGTTCCGGCTTTAAAAGCGGTTTTTCTACTCTAAGAAAATGGAACCTTACAGGCCTTCTTGGGCCAGACGATGATGCAGGCTCAACACCTCCTGCCTTAGCTGCTATTGTGCTTTTGCCAGAACCAGCCAATGCACCACCACCATCAGTACCAGCCACGCACCCCTCCCCATGTCCGCGGCCTTTTCCACCATACTTCCTCATATTTGGGAAAATGTACCAAAAATACCAGCAGAGAGATGGTACTGTATGAGGAGTGTCCAGCTGTGTAAGGTGTATTAAAAAAATTAAATATACGCATATATTTTGCTAGTCACAGACGCTCTCCCAGTATGTATTTGACAGTAATCTCACCAGCAGATATAGGGAACTGTATCAGAAGTGTACAGCTGTATACGTTTTTATGTAACTAACAATCTCCGTATATGTATTTACGGAGTGTCACACACACACGCTAACTCTGTATAGATGTGACAGTAATGCGAACAGGAGATATACAATACTGTTTGAGAATCGGACAGCTCAATACGGTGTATGGAGAAATGGAAATGTCTGTATATGTATTTACGGAGTGTCACACGCTGTCTCTATATAGTTTTGACCGTAATCAAACAGCTGATATACGAAACTGTTTGAAAAGCGGACAGCTCTATACGGTGTAGGTCTGGAAAAATGGAAAATCTCCTCTGTTTGTTTTTCCAGAGTCACACACAGATAGCTTGTATTTGTCCGTTACACCAGCCGGTGCATGGTGGTGCGTGATGAGCGTACACTGCTATACGGTGTGTGAAAAAATGAACGCTCGGTAACTGACCAGAACAAAATAATAAAAGTTGGAGTGCTTTGAAAAAAGCAGTTTGAACAGCAGTGTGCACACAGCAATGCAGCTATCAGGTAGCCTTAAAAGTCAGCCTAATCACCACCAGCGCTGCTGCACACAACCTAAATCCTCCACTTTCACTGCACACTAACTGTACAGTGAAAAGCGCTATCAGCAGAAGCTATTTTTTTTCTTCTTCCCTGCCTAACGCTCTCCCTATTCAGAATCAGCAACAGCACCTCTCCCTATTCTAAGATCGGCAGAAGTAAGATGGCGGTCGGTGGTCACGCCTTTTATAGCCACTGTGACGCCACACAAAGCTAGCCAATCACTTCAATGCCCTTCTCTAAGATGGTGGTGGCGCTGCCCATGTTATCGCGTTGCCCACATTGTGCATTCTCCATCATTGGCTGAGAAAAGGCGCTGGAAGCATTATTTGAAACGCGACTTTGGTGCTCGGATCGGCAACCTCATGGCCGACCTCACGTTATGGTCGGGTTTCGATCGGTGAAACCCGACTTTAGCTAAAGTCGGCAACTTTTGAACTTGACCGACCCGTTTTGCTCAACTCTACTTTTAATACATTGTTCTTGTTTCTTGCTGTGACCTTAGAATATTTACCAAAACTATTTAACAAAATAGAAATTAAACCTATTTCCTGCCTGAATATTTTCCTTGTGTTCTAGAGGTCATTATTGAATCATTCTCCATGTGAATGTCAGTTCTAATACAAATGCTAAATTACATTCTAAAAAATGCAAATGCATTCATAAATAAATTAATGGCACAACATATTCTAGTGTGAGCCATAAATATACCTCCAATGTAAGTGCTTATTCATAGCCCCTTTTTAACCCTTTATTACATTAAAATAAAAATATAGATATTGATTTAAGTGGACTTTAATATTGATGGGGAAAGAAATCAACATTTAACCCTCACCCACTGAAGACAGATTTCACCTTTCTGACTAGGCTAAATTTTTCAAATCTGACATGTGTCATTTTACATGAAATGCTTCTACAAAGAGTGGGTACGGAAAGTATTCAGACCCCTTTAAATTTTTCACTCTGTTTCATTGCAGCCATTTGGAAAATTCAAAAAAGTTCTTTTTTTTCTTATTAATGTACACTCTGCACCCCATCTTGACTGAAAAAAACAGAAATGTATAAATTTTTGCTAATTTAATAATAAAGAAAAACTGAAATATCACATGGTCACAATTAGAGTTGAGCGAGTTTTGGTTTTTTAGGGTCGCGTTTCGTTTCGTGAAACCCGACTTTTCCAAAAGTCGGGTCGAGCAAGATCGTCCGATTATAGGGAAAAGTCGGGGTCGTCCTGAAACACGAAACCCAATGTAAGTCAATGGGGAATAAAAGTCGGCAGTGAGAGGAGGACAGGAAACACACCTACAGTGCCCATTTGAATGCCAAAAGCATCAATTCTTCTTACTTAAGCTTGTCAACCTTAATTAACTTCATAATACAAGTTACGCACTGAAAAATGGGGGTTATTTGGCTAAAGTTGTGGGGGGTAGGGCTGGTTCCAGGTTTTCATGTGCTCTGGGCGAAAGAGTGCCCCTTTAACACATACCACAACTCATCATGCTCCGATACGGCAGAGAAATAGCGGTATAGTACAATGAAAAATACTTCACTTTTTACATCTCATGACGAGGCCCATCTATTTCTCCATACAGAATCATTGGTCCCATATAATGTTTGAAACAGTATATGATGAGCTCCACATAATGCTACAGGAGATGTTGGTCCCCATGGATGAAGCTCCACTGTCTTATGGGCCCAAATAATGCTCCAAACATAATGGGCCCCATTTCTACTGCTCTAGTGTATAATGGGCCCTGTAAATGCTGCTCCAGTGTCTGATGTCCACCTTTGGAATGTTCCAGTGTATGGTGGGCCCCATCTATCATTCTCCAGAGTATAGTGCTCCCCAAAAATTGCTGTCCCAACATTGAAAACAATCAAATAAGTCTCCTCGCTAGGGAATCCCTGTACTTGTCTGGACTCCTCGTCGTCCCCATCTTCCATCTCACTGCACAGTATTTCAACTTTGCAAGTGCTGTGATCCTGAGCAAGCAGGGGGGGCCCACTCGTTGGCGACGGCACTGGCACAGGGCCCCTGATAGTACGGTGGTGTGTCTGATGGCGGGTGGGCCGAACCTGCACTTTCATCTGCAGCTTCCTCTTTGTCACCGTGTAAGATGGAACTGTATATGGGAAGGATAACCTGAGTTTCATCAGGGTCAGATTCAGGCCGTGTAGCGTGCGAGGGGAATGTAGTGGTCTGGGTCAATGTACCAGCAGATTCATCGAGCAGTGGCTGGGCATCAGTGCACTTGTGTCGCCCCCAGGAGTACGGTCGCCACAGTGGCATTACCTTCTTCCTACGGAGTGTGATGTCATGCTTGGGAGCAACGAACGATCTCTCTAGCAGGTTAACTGATTGGGCGGCGGTATTCCCACGAGTCATGACCCTCCAAACAGCGTTCATGAAGGCAAAGTGTTTGTTTTACGTGGGCAGTATGGTTGCAAAGCTGAACCTTAAAGGAATGTCCAGAAGGGCACCACCAGGAGTGGAGCCTACGGTTAAATTTGACTCCACCTGGGAAACCTCAACCATGCCAGCTACAGAACAGATGCACACATTGCAAGCTTAATTCCGTTAACGAACGAGACTCCGTCATGCCCCGCGGTCCGAGTCCGGCTTACTAGAGGGACACGTGAGGCTCTGGCACATGAGATTGGCCAATAACTGGTGTGTCATGCCATTACATGTCCGTGGCTGCATGTGCGCTACACTGAAAAGGCCAGCGTTTGTCGCTTACAGGTGCAGATAACCCGCTGAACAACGTTAGTGATGGGGATCACTGATGACAATTATTACCCGCGAACAATGATTTCCCAGTAAGTGCAGGTCAACCGCAGTTCCGGAATTAGGCCTAACCGTCATTCCTGAAAAAATGAAAAACTTACGTGTGCAAACCACAGGTGCTGTAGCTTGCTTAACAGCTCGCCAGCCGTTCTCACGCCCAGTATGGATTGCACAAAGGTTAGAAAGGGTACCGTATCCCCGGATAACATGTATGGATAGCGTACACATTCAAAATATATGTCTGTACATCAGGAGGCAGGCTCAGATGGTGTTAGGCCCAGTATGGATTGCACGTGATTGCACAAAGGTTAGAAAGGGTACCGTATCCCCGGATAACATGTATGGATAGCGTACACATTCAAAATATATGTCTGTACATCAGGAGGCAGGCTCAGACGGTGTTAGGCCCAGTATGGATTGCACGTGATTGCACAAAGGTTAGAAAGGGTACCGTATCCCCGGATAACATGTATGGATAGCGTACACATTCAAAATATATGTCTATACATCAGGAGGCAGGCTCAGACGGTGTTAGGCCCAGTATGGATTGCACGTGATTGCACAAAGGTTAGAAAGGGTACCGTATCCCCAGATAACATGTATGGATAGCTTACACATTCAAAATATATGTCTGTACATCAGGAGGCAGGCTCAGACGGTGTTAGGCCCAGTATGGATTGCACGTGATTGCACAAAGGTTAGAAAGGGTACCGTATCCCCGGATAACATGTATGGATAGCGTACACATTCAAAATATATGTCTATACATCAGGAGGCAGGATCAGACGGTGTTAGGCCCAGTATAGATTGCACGTGATTGCACAAAGGTTAGAAAGGGTACCGTATCCCCGGATAACATGTATGGATAGCGTACACATTCAAAATATATGTCTGTACATCAGGAGGCAGGCTCAGACGGTGTCAGGCACAGTATGGATTGCACGTGATTTCACAAAGGTTAGAAAGGGTACCGTATCCCCGGATAACATGTATGGATAGCGTACACATTCAAAATATATGTCTGTACATGTCAGAGACACTTGATTGCACTATGAGGGACCCTGTGCCAGTGCCCGCGCCCAAGAGTCGGCTTACCCACCTGTCCAGGGCAACGGCACTCGCACGGTGTCGTGCGCTAGGTGGTGACCCCGGCCATGGGGGGGGGAGGCAGCACAGTTAGGGAGTTTTAGAAACTGGCATATGTTTATGTTGGACATTCAGCTGATGCAAAAGGCGAAATAGGTCAAGTCCCAGGAAGAGGTGGACCAAAGCAAGCCATTTTTCTGTCACCCTATGTGTCATCAGGGGAAGGTGGGACAAAATCCTTGGAAACCCATGCATGGTTCATTTTAATGAAGGTTAGATCATCCACATTTTGGGTTGACAGACGGGTCCTTTTTTCTGTCAGGATTGATCCAGCTGCACTGAAGACTCTTTCCGATAGCACACTTGCAGCTGGGCAAGCGAGCTCCTGTAAGGCATATTGGGCCAATTCAGGCCAGGTGTCCAGTTTAGCGGCCCAATAGTCAAAGGAGAATGACCTGTGTGGGAGAACATCGATATGGAAGGAAAAGTAGTTTGTAACCATAGTTGACAACTGCTGTCTCCTGTCACTTTCCATCGATGCAGTATTACCAGTTGTGTGAGCGGTATTTGAAAAATCAGTCCACAACATTGTCATGAAACCCCTGTCTCCAACGCCACTTCTGCTGTGTGCACCACGAACACCTCTGCCAAGCTGCCCCCGGCCCGTACGGCTCGTGTGAGAGCCATCACCGCTGTTGTGTGCTGGGAATGCCTCAAGCAACCGATTTACCAGAGTTGCTTGTTTATTAGCCAATATTAGGTCAAGGTTCTCCTGTGGCATGATGTTTTGTAATTTGCCTTTATAGCGTGGATCCAGGATGCTGGCCAACCAGTAGTCGTCATCGTTCATCATTTTGGCAATGCGTGGGTCCCTTTTTAGGATCTGCAAGGCATAATCTGACATGTGGGCCAATGTTCCCGGTGTCAATGATGCACTGCGAGTGCTGGTTGGAGGAGCACTTTCTGGCAAATCCACATCCCTCCAGTCACGCACAAACCCTGTACCAGACCTTGCCACGCCAACATTTTCACTTGCCCCACGAGATGCATCCTCCTCCCCTAAGTAATCATCCCCATCATCCTCCTCCTCCTCCTCTTCTTCCTCCACCTCGTCCAGGAGAGGTCCCTGAGCAGACAATGGCTGAATGTCATCAAGGATTCCCTCCTCCTCTTCCTCCTCATCAACATTGGCTGCAGACGCCTGCTCCTTAAGGTGCGTCAAAGTTTGCATGAGCAGACGCATAAGTGGGATGCTCATGCTTAGGATGGCGTCGTCTGCGCTTACCAGCCGTGTGCATTCCTCAAAACACTGAAGGACTTTACAGAGGTCTTTCAGCTTCGACCACTGCACACCTGTCAACTCCATGTCTGCTCTCAAAGTGCCTGGCCGTGTATCCTCCCACAAATGCATTATGGCCTGCCTCTGCTCGCACAGCCGCTCCACCATGTGCAGGGTGGAGTTCCACCTTGTTGCAATGTCGATAATGAGGCGGTGGTTGGGAAGGTGGAGCAATCGCTGCAGCTTCTGCATACAAACGGAGTGTACAGGCGACCGGCGGATGTGCGCGCACAGTCTTCGCACCTTCTGGAGCAGGGCTGTTATCTCCGGATAATTTTTGAGGAAGCACTGCACCACCAGGTTCAACGTGTGAGCAAAGCAAGGTATATGGCTGAGTTTTGAAAGGGCTATGGCTGCCACAAAATTACGGCCGTTATCACTAACTACCTTGCCTGCCTCAAGATGTACACTGCCCAGCCATGACTCAGTTTGTCGCTTCAAGTACTCGGCCAGCACCTCGGCGGTGTGTCTGTTGCCCAAACACATCATCTGCAACACAGCCTGCTGACGCTTTCCACTAGCTGCTCGATAGGGGGACACATCGTGTGCAACAGTGGCAGCTGCAGATGGAGTGCTCGTACGACTGCACTCTGTGGACGAGCTTTCGCTTCTGGAGGAGGAGGAGGGTCGAACGCCTACAGCCAACTGTTTCCTATACCATGGGCTAGGCAGCACTGTCCCACCACCGCTGTCCCCTGTGGACCCTGCATCCACCACATTAACCCAGTGCGCAGTGATGGACACGTAACGGCCCTGGCCATGCCGACTGGACCATGCATCAGTTGTGAGGTGCACCTTTCCGCTCACTGACTGCTTGAGTGCATGGACAATTCGGTCTTTCACATGATGGTGGAGGGCTGGGATGGCTTTGCGAGAGAAGAAGTGGCGACTGGGTAGGTCATAGCGTGGTACTGCATAGGCCATGAGTTCGCGGAAAGCTGTGCTTTCCACCAACCGAAAGGGCATCATCTCAAACGAGATTAGTTTGGCAATGTGGGCGTTCAAACCCAGTGTACGTGGATGAGAGACTGAGTACTTTCTTGACCTACTCATAGTGTCTGGGAGGGTGAGCTGGACTTGAGAGCTGCATATGGTGGAAGTAGCGGTGGACAGGGCGGACTGAGAGAGGGTTGATGATGGTGATGGAGTTGGTGTTCTTTCTGATGGCCTAGAATCAGTCTTTCGTTGATATAACAGTGGGATTCCCTGACTGCTGTGGCCTTGCAACGACACCTCAACATTTGCTGCTGTGCTAACCGGTGGGCTTACAGTGGGGGAAACAATGTAGCGTTGCTGACTACCTTCGTTGTGATCAGTTGCACATGTGGCACTTGAGGTTTGGTGTTGTGTCCACGCTTGCAAGTGCATGCTGGTTAAATGTCTAAGCATGCAACTGGTATTCAAATTTTTCAGATTTTTCCCTCGGCTAAAGGTCTTTGCGCACTTCTTACAGATAACCTTGGCCTGATCATGAGGATTTTGGTCAAAAAAGTGCCACACTGCACTCTTCCTACTTTGGCAGACATTTTGCGGCCTAGCACACTGTGATCTTTTGACCCTCTGGACAAGCTGTCCAGCAACTCTTTTGATGTTTGGAACCTGTCTTTGGAGTGCTCCGGGCCTGACAGATAACAGCTGTTGCGATGTCGATGTCTGCTGTGGATGCTCCTCATCTGAGCTATTGGAAGCAGCACCCTCTTCCCCCAATGGATGCCAATCTGGGTCAACAACTGGGTCATCCATCACCTCCTCTTCTATGTCATGTGCACCTTCCTCTGTGTCACCGTGTATGGTGGTATAGTGTGCGGGAAGGGGCACCTGAGTCTCATCAGGGTCAGAATCTGGCTCTGTACACTGCGAGGACAATGTAGTGCTCTGAGTGAATGTACCAGCAGAATCATCCATCAGCGGCTGTGCATCAGTGCACTCCATGTCAGATTCATCTTGGCCTGGGTAATTCACCATTTCACTTGATAATCCAGGCATGGTATGTGAAAACAGCTCCATGGAGTAATCAGTAGTATGGCCTGCGTCATCCTTCAATCTTGGTTGGGGTGAAGGACACAAGGAAAGGTGTGGTTCATGAACATGAGCCTCCAATGACGACTCAGTGCTTTTACTTTTTACAACTGAAGAAGAGGAGGCGATAGAGCTGGAGGCTGAGTCAGCAATGTAAGACAAAACTTTTTCCTGATGCTCTGGCTTTAAAAGCGGTTTGCCAACTCCTAGAAAACTAAGCGTTCGAGGCCTTATGTAGCCAGACGATGACGCAGGCTCAACACATCCTGCATTCGGTCCTATTTTGCTCTTGCCACTACCATCAGATCCACCACCAACACCATCATTACCAGCTGCCAACCCCCGCCCAATTCCACGGCCTCTTCCACCAGCCTTCCTTATTTTTGGTAGAAATGTAGACAAAATCCAACAAACTATATAGTAATGTAAAACAAGGTACAAGGTGTCTATAGGACAGGGGAGGTTTTGAATTTCTGCAGACACTTGTGGACACTGGACACTTTTGGATTGTGTGAGGCCCACTGATATCTGAGCGCTATGTCACAGGCTCGATGGCACAGCTGTGACAAAAGTGACGAGAGGATAAGGGAGATTTTGAATTTCTGCAGACACTTGTGGACACTGGACACTTTTGGATTGTGTGAGGGCCACTGATATCTGAGCGCTATGTCACAGGCTCGATGGCACAGCTGTGACAAAAGTGACGAGAGGATAAGGGAGATTTTGAATTTCTGCAGACACTGGACACTTTTGGATTGTGTGAGGCCCACTGATATCTGAGCGCTATGTGACAGGCTCGATGGCACAGCTGTAACAAAAGTGACGAGAGGATAAGGGAGATTTTGAATTTCTGCAGACACTTGTGGACACTGGACACTTTTGGATTGTGTGAGGCCCACTGATATCTGAGCGCTATGTGACAGGCTCGATGGCACAGCTGTGACAAAAGTGACGAGAGGATAAGGGAGATTTTGAATTTCTGCAGACACTTGTGGACACTGGACACTTTTGGATTGTGTGAGGCCCACTGATATCTGAGCGCTATGTCACAGGCTCGATGGCACAGATGTGACAAAAGTGACGAGTGGATAAGGGAGATTTTGAATTTCTGCACACACTTGTGGACACTGGACACTTTTGGATTGTGTGAGGCCCAATGAATATCTGAGCGCTATGTGACAGGCTCGATGGCACAGCTATGACGAAAGTGACTAGAGGATAAGGGAGATTTTGAATTTTTGCACACACTTGTGGACACTGGACACTTTTGGATTGTGTGAGGCCCAATGAATATCTGAGCGCTATGTGACAGGCTCAATGGCACAGCTATGACCAAAGTGACTAGAGGATAAGGGAGATTTTGAATTTCTGCACACACTTGTGGACACTGAACACTTTTGGATTGTGTGAGGCCCAATGAATATCTGAGCGCTATGTGACAGGCTCGATGGCACAGCTGTGACCAAAGTGACTAGAGGATAAGGGAGATTTTGAATTTCTGCAGACACTTGTGGACACTGGACACTTTTGGATTGTGTGAGGGCCACTGATATCTGAGCGCTATGTCACAGGCTCGATGGCACAGCTGTGACAAAAGTGACGAGAGGATAAGGGAGATTTTGAATTTCTGCAGACACTGGACACTTTTGGATTGTGTGAGGCCCACTGATATCTGAGCGCTATGTCACAGGCTCGATGGCACAGCTGTGACAAAAGTGACTAGAGGATAAGGGAGATTGGATTGCTTTTAAAAAAGCAGTTTGCAGAGCAGTGGGTAAACAGCAATGCCAGCCTGTCAGGAAGCCTTAAAAGGCAGCCCAACAACCAACACCACTGATACACCACAATATAGCCTCCCCTTGCACTGCACACACAGTGACTGGTGTGTTGTGTAGGCCAAATCGCTAGCAGCAGAAGCAGTTTTTTTTTCTTCTCAGCAGGACAAAAAAAAAAATTGGGATTGCTTTTAAAAAAGCAGTTTGCGGAGCAGTGGGTAAACAGCAATGCAGGAATGTCAGGAAGCCTTAGAAGGCAGCCCAACAACCAACACCACTGATACACCACAATATAGCCTCCCCTTGCACTGCACACACAGTGACTGGTGTGTTGTGCAGGCCAAATCGCTAGCAGCAGAAGCAGTTTTTTTTTCTTCTCAGCAGGACAAAAAAAAAAAAAATTGGGATTGCTTTTAAAAAAGCAGTTTGCGGAGCAGTGGGTAAACAGCAATGCAGGAATGTCAGGAAGCCTTAGAAGGCAGCCCAACAACCAACACCACTGATACACCACTATATAGCCTCCCCTTGCACTGCACACACAGTGACTGGTGTGTTGTGCAGGCCAAATCGCTAGCAGCAGAAGCGTTTTTTTGTCTTCTTCCCTGCCTAACGCTCTCCCTACAGAATCAGCAGCAACCTCTCCCTATACTGAGATCGGCAGAAGTAAGATGGCGGTCGGCGTGCACGCCCTTTTATACCCCCTGTGACGCCCACCAAAGCAAGCCAATCACTTGCATGCCCTTCTGAAAGATGGTGGTGACCCCTGCCTATGTTATCACGTTGCCCACAGTGTCCGTGGATCCTGATTGGCTGAAAAAGAGCGCAAAACAAACTTTTGAAACGCGACTTTGGCGCGTAAGTCGCCGACCTCGTGGCCGACCTCATCCTAGGGTCGGGTTTCGTTTCATGAAACCCGACTTTGCCAAAAGTCGGCGACTTTTGAAATTTTTCGACCCGTTTCGCTCAACTCTAGTCACAATTATTCAGACCCTTTGCTCAGACACTCATATTTAAGTCACATACTGTCTATTTCCTTGTGATCCTCCTTGAGATAATTATACTCCTTCATTGAAGTCCAGCGGTGTTTAATTAAACTGATAGGACTTGATTTGCAAAGGCACACACCTGTCTATATAAGTCCTCACAGCTCACAGTGCATGTCAGACCAAATGAGAATCATGAGGTCAAAGGAACTGGCTAAGGAGCCCCAGAGACAGAATTGTGGCAAGGTAAAGATCTGGTCAAGGTTACAAAATAATTTCTGCAGTACTCAAGGTTCCCGAAGAGCACAGTGGCCTCCCTAATCCTTAAATGGAAGAAGTGTGGGACCACCAGAAGTCTTCCTAGAACTGGCCATCCAGCCAAACTGATCAATCATGGGAGAAGAGTCTTGGTGAGAGAGGTAAAGAAGAACCCCAAGATCACTGTGGCTGAGCTCCACAGATGCAGTAGGGAGATGGGAGAAAGTTCCACATAGTCAACTAAGCCCGCATAGAGTTTTCTAAAAAACACATGAAGTAATCCCAGACTATGAGAAATAAAATTGTCTGGTCTGATGAGACGAAGATAAAACTTTTTGGTGATAATTCTAAATGGTATGTGTGGAAAAAAACAGGCACTGCTCATCACCTGCCCAATACAATCCCAACCGTGAAACTTGGTGATGGTAGCATCATGCTATGGGAGAGTTTTTCAGATGCAGGGACAGAACAACTGTTTGCAATTTAAATAAACATGAATGCGGCCAAACACAGAGATATCCTTGATGAAAACCTCTTCCAGCGTGCTCTGGACCTCAGACTTGGCCAAAGGTAAACCTTCAAATAAGACAATGACCCTAAGCACACAGCTAAAATAACAAAGGAGTGGCTTCAGAACAATTCTGTGACCATTCTTGACTGGCCCAGCCAGAGCCCTGACCTAAACTCAATTGTGCATCTCTGGAGAGACCTAAAAATGGCTGTCCACCAATGTTCACCATCCAACGTGACGGAAATGGAGAGGATCTGCAAAGAAGAATAGCAGAGGATCCCCAAATCTGGGTGTGAAAAACTTGTTGCATCATTCTCAAGAAGACTCATGGCTGCATTAGCTTAAAAGGCTGCTTCTACTCAATACTGAGCAAAGGTTCTGAAAACTTATGACCATGTGATATTTCAGTTTTTCTTTTTTAATAAACATGCAAAAATTTCTACATTTCTGTTCTTTCCAGTCAAGATGGAGTGCAGAATGCACATTAATGAGAAATAATGAACTTTTTTAAATTTACCAAATGGCTGCATTGAAACAAGGAATAAATTAAGTGGTATGAATACTTGAACACTTTCCATACCCACTGTATGCAGCTGTCTCAGAGTTTCCTTCTTGATGAATATAAAACAGTCTTAGTGTATCTTACTTTATATATATATATCTAATATATAAAGCTCAATGTGGGTGTGTATGTATGTTTGTATGTATGTGTGTATGTCCGGGATTGGCATCTGCACCGTCATAGCTACAGCCACAAAATTTGGCACAGTCACACGTCTGGACCCCGAGAGCGTCATAAGCTATGTTGTGAGGTGAAATTTTAACCCCATGCGTTCCAATTCATCAAACAATTTTGCCCCTATCTACATAATGGGGAAAAAGTGAAAGGAAAAGTGTTGGAGGCAAATTGACAGCTGCCAGATGTGAACAAGGGGGACTTAAAGAATGAGAGCGATGGTGCCAAAGAGTATATACCATACAGTTGGTAAGGTGGGGCCCTGACATGGGAGACTCACCACACACGGGGATATGAACACACACACAAAATGCGCCACACACTACCACGTGCTTCAACACATATACCACCCTCAGCACACATTTCACCACACATACACCAACCTCGCCACATAAAAGTCGAAACACAAAAGTCGCCACGCTGTACCAGAGGTGTTTAAAAAATGAAAAATGAGCTGTGATTGGTTGCTATCAGCAACAGTTTTCTTTGTAGACAGTTGTGGTAACTGAGGCCTATTATTCTTATCATTTCTATGGTGTTATCATCCTTCTGTAAAGCTGGAAATAACACAATTTATTACTGTGCCAACACAGACCACCCTCTGACACAGACTGCAGGGGGAGCCCAGTATCACAGGATAGGATTAGATACATGGCTCAGCTGTCAGTATCACACAGGATAGGATTAGATACATGGCTGACCAGTCAGTAACACATGATAGGATTAGATACACAGCTCAGCAGAAAGTTTCACACAGGAGAGGATTAGGTACACAGCTCAGCAGACATTATCACACAGGATAGGGTAAGATACACAGCTAAGAAACAGGATGTGCCAAAGGAGAGGACATTTTCATTCCAAGAATACCACTCATTCCATCTGATTTGTTTTTTGATTTTAAACGCCTCCAGTTTCCAGTTCAACTGCTATTTGCAATGTCCATTAACAATGCTCAGGGACAGTCCTTGAAAGTAGTAGGGATCGATTTGCAATCTCCATGCTTTTCTCATGGTCAACTTTACGTGATCTGTTCAAGAGTTGGAACTGCCAAAAATCTGTTCATCTTTGCACCAAAAGGAAAAACCAAAAATGTTGCTTATCAAAAGGCTCTTGAATGAGTTGAAAATAAAATACTATCAATACTTGGGTAATCGTTTAATTAATTTGTGTTGCAACTCTGTAGTGTTGAATATATGATGTAAAATGTTTTTTTGTGCAATATAATCATTATAATTTGTTATAACTAACCACAGTTCGTTACTATGCCCAGGCAAAGCCAGGCTCTTCAGCTAGTATATATACACACATATACACACACACAGCCTGTTCCCAACCTTTCCTATGTGACGTGTACAGCCCCGGTGTTGCCTATACATGTTATGCTATGGTGCAAAGCTAGGAGAGATAGCTAATAGCTAACACTAGAGAAGATACAGAAAGGATTCAGTAGGATCTAAATAAGCTAGAACAATGAGCAGTGGCTAATAGAATGGTATTTAATAGGGAAAAATGCAAGATTCTACATATGGGCATGAAAAATGAAAATTATATCTACCGAATGGGAGGAATAGAACTAAACAACAGCATGTGTGAAAAACACTTGGGTATACTAACAGATCACAGACTGCACATGAGTCAACAGTGTGATGCAGATGCAAAGCAGGTGAACACAGTTCTAGGATGTATTAAGAGAAGCATAAAGTCTAGATCACTTGAAGTAATTATCCCCCTCTACTCCTCCTTTGCAGGCCTCATCTGGAACACTGTGTCCATTTCTGGGCACCACATTTTAAAAAAGACATTGAAAAACTGGAGCAAGATCAGAGAAGGGCTAAAGGATAGTGAGCGGATTGCAAAGTATGTTCAATGAGGAACGATTAAAGGAACTGGGAATGTTTAGCTTGCAAAAAAGAAGGCTAAGAGAAGACTTAATAGCTGTCTACAATTATCTGAAGGGGTGTCACAGTGTAGAGGGGACATTCTTATTCTCATTTGCACATGGATACATGAGAAGCAATGGAATTAAACTGAAAGGGATAAGCTACAGATTAGATATTAGAAAAAACTTTTTTGACAGTGAGGGTGATCAATGAGGTGAACACTTTGCCATGAGGTGTGAGTTTCTCCTTCAATGAAAATCTCCAAGCAAAGGCTGGACAGACATCTGTCTGAGATGGTTTAGTGAATCCTGCATTGAGCAGGGGTTTGGACACGATGACCCTGGAGGTCCCTTCCAACTCTAACATTCTATGATTCTATGTATTCAGCAGTCATAGTATCTCCTATGTGATGCATACAGAGATACTCCGATGTGTTTTATAGAGCAATTTCAGTATCTCATATGAGATGCATACATTAGTATTTTGTTTCCTATTTAATGTGTATACAGCAGTCGCATGTCTCCTTTGTGATGTATACTGCAGTCTCGAGTCTCCTATGTGATGTATATGCAGCAGTCTAATGTCTCCCAGGGCTGCCACTAGGAATTTTAGGGCACTGTTATGATTGGGTCACCGAGGAGGAAAGCAAGACCAAGCTAAGCCACAGAAAACCAGAGAGGTTGGTAACTAAGCAGAGTGCAGACACCTGATCCTATCCACACAACTAGCAGTAGCCACCTATGATGATTCTAGATGCCTCGACACAGCAGGAGAACTAAATAAGTCTAAAGCAAGAAAGGGGAAATCTAAACTGCCCCAGAGCAGACCCCAAAGGAATAGGTAGCCCCTAAACATATATTGTTGGTGAGACAATATGAAAACACAAACACAGGTAGGAAAATAGACTGAGCAAACGATGGGGCCCACACTAACTAGACAGGACATGAAAGGAAAGACACTGTCTGCAATCACGCAAAAAACCCTGCAAAAAATGCCCAACACGTCTGATAGAAAAATACTGAAGTCACTAGACTTCGCCTACTATATCAGCACTCTGGTATATTATTATTATATTCTGTTTAGCAGAGCAAAAAAGAGGCCAATCTAATAAGGGACAAAAACAAACTGGCACAAACAGTAACATAAGGATGGAAATTCAGCACAGCCCCAGCCGGGGCTGGCTGACCACACAAAACTGAAATAGACAAAACCAAATCAAATGTGAACAATAGCAAAAGAACACTTAGCTTGAGCAGGCAGGGACTGAGCTGGAAACAGACCTCGGGAGGCAGGAAAAAATCTAGAGGGAGTCGGCTGTCTTAAATCCAGTCAGAAACTCCTGATCTCCAGTCATCCTCCTCATTATCAGGTGGCAGGCCTCCGATAATTAGATCAGCTCCATTACCTCCAGTAACCACCAGAGGGAGCCCGGGAAGAGAACTTGCGACCCCTCTAGCAATATAACCAGCTCCACTACCTTCACTAGTAATCAGAGGTAGGCCAGAGAGCGAATTCACAACATTACCCCCCCTTGAGGAGGGGTCACCGAACCCTCATCCACGCCACCAGGCCGATCAGGATGAGCCCGGTGAAAAGCACGAACCAATCTATCGGCATGAATGTCAGAAGCAGAGACCCAAGAATTATCCTCCTGGCCATAACCCTTCCATTTGACCAAATACTGGAGTCTCCATCTAGCCAAATGAGAATCCAATATTTTCTCTACCTCATATTCCACATTGCCTTTAACCAATACAGGGTCAGGAGGAGCCGCCATAGGAACTACTGGCTCCACAAACCTTTTCAACAGAGATTTATGAAACACGTTATGGATCTTAAACGTAACTGGAAGAGCCAGTCGAAAAGAAACAGGATTAAGAATCTCCAGAATCTTATAAGGTCCAATGAATCTTGGCTTAAATTTGGAGACGCAACCTTCATAGGAATATTCTTTGACGACAACCAAACCATATCACCCACTTTAAACCGGGGACCAATGGTCCTATGCTGGTTGGAAAACCGTTGGGCTTTTTCCTGAGAGAGGGACAACTTATCCACCACTTGGTCCCAAATCTGCTGCATTCTCTCTACCACAGTGTCCACACTTGGGCAGGTCGAAGATTCCACTTGCCCTGAAGAAAATCGAGGATGAAACCCAAAGTTACAGAAAAAGGGCGACATCAAAGTGGCAGAACTAGCTCTATTGTTTAGTGCGAATTCAGCCAAGGACAAAAATGAGACCCAGTCATCCTGATCAGCAGATATAAAACATCTCAAATAGGACTCCAAAGTCTGGTTTGCTCTCTCAGTCTGCCCATTGGTCTGAGGATGAAACGCAGAGGAGAAAGATAACTGAATTCCCAGTTTGGAACAAAAAGTTCTCCAAAATCTGGAAACAAACTGGACTCCTCTGTCCGACACAATGTTCTCAGGATTCCCATGCAACCGAACCACCTGTTGTAAAAACAAGGGCACCAACTCTGAAGAAGATGGCAACTTTTGGAGTGGTATAAGATGGATCATCTTAGAAAATCTATCACAAATCACCCAGATAACAGTCATTCTCTGAGAGACAGGAAGATCAGAAATAAAATCCATTGAGATATGCGTCCATGGCCTCTTGGGCACCGGCAGGGGCATCAACAACCCACTAGAACGAGAACAGGGTTTAGACCGAGAACAAGTCCCACAGGACAGCACAAAATTCCTGACATCACGAGATAAGGCAGGCCACCTAAAAGACCGACTCACCAAATCTCTGGTGCCAAAAATACCTGGATGACCAGCCAACGCGGAGCAATGAATTTCAGACATTACTCTGTTCCTCCACTGGTCAGGAATATACAATTTTCCCATAGAGCAATGTTCAGATTTGTCCTCCTGAAATTCCTACAGGGCACGTCTCAAATCGGGTGAGATGGCGGAAAGAACTACCCCCTCATTTAGAATGGTAGTAGGCTCGGTCACAATAAGAGAATCTCCTAGAAAGGGCGTCCGCCTTGACATTCTTAGTGCCCGGAAGAAAATAGACCACAAAATTAAAACACGTGAAAAACAGGGCCCACCTAGCCTGTCTAGGATTCAAGCTAAATCAAATTCTTGTGGTCGGTGAGGACCACAACTTGATGTCTAGCTCCCTCCAACCAATGTCTCCACTCTTCAAATGCCCATTTCATGGCCAACAATTCCCGATTCCCCACGTCATAGTTGTGCTCAGATGGGGAGAATTTTCAAGAAAAGAAGGCACCGGATCTTTTTGGGACAAAACGGCTCCTGCACCAATCTTAGAAGCATCTACCTCCACCTAAAATGGAAATGAGACATCAGGTTGCCGTAGAGCCAGAGCAGAAGTGAATCTCTGCTTAAGCTCCTGAAATGCCGAGACTGCCTCTGGAGACCAATTCACCACATCAGCGCCCTTCTTGGTCAGATCTGTCAGTGATTTGACAATACCAGAAAAATTACCTATAAATTTACGATAGAAATTAGCAAAACCAAAAAACTTCTGGAGAGCCTTCAAAGAAGTGGGCTGAACCCAATCATAAGTGGCCTGTACCTTTTCCGGGTCCATTTCAATAGCCGACGGAGACAAAATAAATCCAAAAAATGAAATCATCTGTACACCAAAGAGGCATTTAGAACCCTTAACATACAGGGAATTTTCCCTCAAAATCCAGAACACAGTCCGGACATGTTCCACATGAGAATCCCAATCAGTGGAAAAATCAAGACATCATCCAGATAAATGATCAAAAACTTATCCTCAAAGTCCCGGAAAATATCGTTCATAAAAGATTGGAAGACAGAAGGGGCATTAGTGAGCCAAAAAGGCATCACCAGGTACTCAAAATGTCCCTCCGGAGTATTAAACGCCATCTTCCATTCATCCCCGTGCTTGATGCTAATAAGATTATACGCCCCCCTGAGGTCAAGCTTGGTAAACTAGCAGGCACTTTTAACTCTGGAAATTAAATCAGAAATCAGGGGTAACGGGTACTGATATTTAACAGTGATTTTGTTAAGGGAACGATAGTCAATACAAGGCCTTAATGAATCATCTTTATTGGCCACAAAAAACCCCCCAGCACCTAAGAGTGAAGAGGATGGTCTAATATGACCCTTCTCCAACGACTCCTTGATAAAAGATCGCATAGCATCATGTTTGGGTACTGATAAGTTGAAAAGCCGACCCTTGGGAAATTCACACCCGGGCATTAACTCAGTTGCACAGTCATAACTCCTATGAGGAGGCAGACTTACTCTCACTAAATACATCAGAAGAATCAGGCAAATAATCAGGAATATCATGAGACTGGGGAGAGGTGGAGAAAGCAGGAGTGTCACTAAGAACACACTGACAACCCCAACTCACCACAGACACAGATTTCCAATCCAAAACAGGATTATGAGTTTGCAACCAGGGAAAACCCAGAACAATAGTATCATGTAAATTGTGCAGCACCAAAAATTTACAATTTTCTGGGTGGTACGGGGCGACCCGCATTATCACCTGGGTCCAAAACTGGGGTTTATTCTCCGCCAAAGGAGTAGCATCAATACCCCTCAAAGGGATAGGAGTCCACAGGGTTATCATAGGAAAACCACAACATTTAGCAAAGTCTAAATCCATCAGATTCAAAGCTGCTCCTGAATCTACAAAAGCCTTAGCTGGTACAGAAGAATTGGCACGCATTGGGCAGACTCTGATGAAATGACCAGTCTGCCCAGAGTAAAAACATGCCCCCCCACCACGGCAAACTGCAGGTAACACTGTTTGGGCTCCTCCCACCTGCATGGGTTCATCCGTCAGCACTGGTGTGTCCTCCATAGCAAGGACTACAGGGGGCACATTTGGTGTATGCCTCTCCCTGAGGCACCTATCCACTCAGATGGCAAGGGATATGGTGGCCTTCAACGACCTGAGGGCAGCGTACTGCACCAGAGTAACCTGCAACTTTGGGGACAGACCCTGCACAAAATGACTCCTAAGGGCAGGGTCATTCCACTGTGTGTCAGTGGCCAACCTCCTAAACTCTGAGCAGTACTCCTCAGCAGGCCGGTCCCCCTGCTTGATCTTATGGAGTCGGGTTTCTGCCAGGGAGACGCCATCAGGATCTCCATACACCACCTCCAATGCCACAAAAAACTCGTCCACTGATCGTAAAGATGGTGAATCGACCGGCAGAGAGAAGGCCCAGGATTGGGGATCACCTTTAAGAAGGGACATAATGATTACCCCCCGTTGTTCCTCACTCCCTGATGAACAGGGACGGAGCCTGAAGTATAACTTACAGGCCTCCTGAAAAAACAAAAACTTATCTCTCCCTCCAGAGAACCTGTCACGGAGAGATATTTTGGGTTCTGGTTTAGCCTGCACCTGTACCAAGGTCCCTATCTCCTATTTAGCCCTGAGCTAAACCTCCAACCCCCTCCCCAGGAGGTGAGACAGGCAAAATGTGTACTGCACCAAATAACAAACAAAGAAAGAAGAGAGACACCTAAGGGTAAAATAAAATGAAAAACAAGGCTTAGCTTCTCTCTGCTGCTAATGCTCCGAGCAGCAGAGTAAGGCACCAGAACAAGGGGATAGCTGGAGCTCCGCAACACAGCCTGCTCCTGAGTCCAGCTTGGTTGGTCTCCAAATGAATAATATCACCAACAGTGAATTGCAACACCTGATGACCCTTTATAGGAAGGAGGGAGTGGTCACACCTGCTGACTGACTAAACATGTAGTAACACCAGCGGCCACTGGGGGGAGAAACCCAGCAGCAGACTCACTAAACTTGTAGTAACACCAGCGGCCACCGGGGGCAAAAACCCATATTAATCCCCGAGGGCCAGAAAGGAAAAAGGTTTATATGAGAGTCCAGACTCTGACGCAGATCGAAATATGGATCGTGACATGATGTCTCCTATGCGATGTATACAACAGTCTCAAGTCTCCTATGTGATGGATATACAACAGTCTCACTGTATCTTATGTGATGTATACACAGCACAGTCAGTGTCTATCCTTTATGATTCAGATTTTGCCAAACTTTAGTCCAAAGTTCAGTTTTGGTACCAGATCTTGATGCCGGACACGAACTCCATATAAATCAATGGGGACCCTAAGTTTGGTGCTGCAAAATAGCTGTAAAATGGTCAGAGTAAGGGCTAGGGGGCTTAAAAAGAAGAAAAATGGAGCTAAGAGCAGGACATTTACCCTGCAAACAAATGTTCATAGTTAAATTACTTAAATTAACACATAATAAAAAATAAAATAATAATACATACTAGTTGGCCCGTGTGAAATTTTCACACATTGGTAGTCGGGGGCACAGGCAATTTCAGAAAAAGCAAGCTGGTCAAATGTAAATGTATTTCATGAGATGATGAACACAGACAGGTATTTATATATGTAGATTGGTAATACAATAAATTGATTTGATAAGTAGAGGCCAAAAAATGTCTTCCGGTTGAGATGCCACCTGCAGGTCATTATTTCTTTCTGCAAGTTTATGAAAATGAATGTTTAAACTGTATTTAGTGATAAAGTCATGAATGTGTGGTTTGTTTGGCTCTTTTCTTGCTGAAGGGGGCAAGTTTACTTTTCAAATGATGTATCATTTGTGCGTGTGGGGCGCAGTAATCAGCAAAAAAGCAGTGCATGTTTACAATTTGTTTGCATATGCTACTCAATTGCAGTGAAGTGTGCAATCCTCCAATGTGCCTGAAGTAGGCTGGACAAGCACTTGGGCAAGCTGGAAAGACCCCAAGGCAAATGTTTGGATTTGTTTGTGATGTCTGTAAGCAGCTTTGTGGTAGTGTGCTTTGGGGTAGTGTACTGCCACCTGCAGGTCATTTGACCTTTCAAATGATGTATCACTTGTTTGTGTGGGTGGAGTAAGAATGGAGCAAGTGTGCAATTCAATAGGCAGTGCATGTTTACAAATGTGTTTGCATCTGTGACTCACCTGCAGTGAAATGTGCAAATGTCATGATCACATGTGTTGGGTCGCAGATGTTACCGCAAGGCGGACCCATAACACACGTGACCCTGGATACACCGCCTCCAGTGGGGCGAATTTAAATAATAAAACGTGCAGGTGGATACGCCGCCTCCACCTGGCGAATTTAGGTATTACACGTTATACATACAATAATCAAATAATAAAGGGGGAACCTGGGAAACTTTAACAATGGTGGGCCCTGCGATAGGTAATGGGGACATGGAGACCTCCTAAGCTCCCCTGAGCCAGTGTCCCTGCACTCCTTACATTCCCTAAACAGGCTCCGCACCTGTCGCCTTACGCGTACCTTAACGCCCTTGCTCACCCTGACCCTAAACCCTCACTAGGGAATGGGTCGGTGCGGAGACTAATCCCACCACTGCACTAATAACACACATGAGGAAAGAGACAATACAGGGGAAACACCACTTAGCTTTGCTCTGTTGCGTGCGCTCCTAGCAACAGAGCCCTCCACCTGAGTGCATCTTCTCCTCCACCCGGATCCATCACCATAACAGGATCCTTCACCTTAGTGCAGCCTTGGAGCAGAGTCCAACACCAGTTGCAGCTGCTTAGAACCAGAGTCCCAAGGAAGTGTTCAGCTTCTGCCACGAAGTCAAGCATGCTTGAGTCCAGCTCAGCGGCCAAGTCCCACATGGTGAGTGCCACTCTCCATAGTAGCCACTCCACCAGACCATGCAGACACTTCCCGCTGACTCCATCACTGTGACCCCACCACGCCATGCGAGCCCTTTGTCCAGGCACCATAGCTGCAACACGTCCCCCCTGGCTAAGCTGCGCAGGACTCCTCACCAGCTCCATCCTTCCTCCAGGCTCTCCACTTCAAAGTGAAAACAAACTCACAATATCACAGGCAGTGATTGCACACCTCTAGCACACCTTTATAGGGTGTCACACCTGATACCTAATTAAGTGCACACTAACCTAAACCTAAGGTGCGATACCGCTAACCACCATCGGGACAGTCAAAACACCTTTGAACTCAACCAAACTAAAAAAAATTCACTTTGTGCTTTTAATACCGCCAGATCCAACACTGGATCATGACACAATCCTCCAAATTGCCTGAAATAGGCTGGGCAAGCTGGAAAGCCCCCAAGGCAAATGTTTGGATTTGTTTGTGATGTCTGTAAGCAGTTTTGGGGTAGGGTGCTTTGGGGTAGTGTGGTGCCACCTGCAGGTCATTTTTCCTTACTGCAGGTTTATGAAAATTAATGTTTATACTGTATTTTTTTATCAAATCGTGGATGTGTGGTTTCTTTGGCTATTTTCTTGCTGAAAGGGGCAAGTTTACATTTCAAATGGTGTCATTTGTGTGTGGTTGGAATATGAACAGAGATACAAAGTAATTACCGAAAAACAGTGTTTAGAAATAATAGAATAGATAATATAATTAATACAAAAAATAACAATCTTGAACTAGGAGGGAGAGGACCTAGAGGAGGAGTGGAGCAATGCTTTGTGTGTGTGTTTTTCAGTATTTGTTACAAATAAATGAAATTAATCATCTTGAGGTCCCCCTATTTTAATAACCAGCCAAGGGAAAGCAGACAGCTGTGAGCTGCTCTTATTATACTGAAAAGGGGCCACTATCTATGGACATTCATGGCATATTAATATCAGCCCCAACTTTCTGCTTTGCCTTTGCTCTTTATTAAAAATAGGGAGACCCCCCAGAAAATGACATGGGTTCCTCCTTATTTTTAATAACTAGTTAATGTTAAGAAGACAACTAGGGGCTGATATTAACAGGCTAAGAAGTGACATGGATATTGGCCGCTTCCCAGCCTAATAAAACCAGGCCTCAGCCACCCCAGAAGTGGCACTTAGCCTCGGCTCTTCTCGATTGCCCATATACATTGGCAAATGGGGTAATGGGATTCTGGGGTTGATGTCAGCATTTGGTGCTGACATGAAGCCAACGGGCTAGAAATGGAGATGTGTTTACTAAACACCCCCATTACTAACCCAGTAGTAAAATGAAATAAACACACACACAAAAGGCCTTTATTTGTAAAGATCACTGACGATTTCTTTCTTTCACCCATTTATTAAAAAGAATCCACTGCGGGCCACTCTAATCCATATGGAGGTTCCATGACGATACCTGTCTTCTTTGTTCAGTGTACGACACCCTGTTCAGAAAATGAAGCTCCATAGACTGGAGCAGCAGCCACTGCTGGGTCTCCACTGTACTCTGCCGGGTCTCACGGAGTTCAGCGTGAGAGCTGGAATGATGAGCAGTAACATGACATGATTGACCTATGTGTCCTTGAGAATTAGGTAGTAACTGATAGATGCCTCTACATTACTTACCCGTGTACTTCATGTCAGCGCCAGCTGCTGACATCAACCCCAAAATCCCATTACTCCGATTGCCAATGCACCAGTGCAATCGGAAAGAGCCGAGGCTAAGCATCTAAATTGGTGGATCTAATGAATGCAAAATTTCTGGGGAGGCTGAGGGCTGGTATTATTATGCTGGTAAGGGGCCAATATCCATCACCCTTCTCCGCTTATTAATATTAGCCCCCAGTTCTCTGCTTTGCCTTAGCTGGTTATTAAAAATTGGGTGGACACCACATAATAATAATTTATTATTATTATTATTATTATTATTATTATTATTATTGTAGCGCTCGCTGGTCGGCATGAGCAAGGGGGTGTGGCACCACTATGCCACAAACCAGACTACCCTGGAAGGGGCGTGGCTAAGCAGCTACCTTGGTGTTCACTGGAGCCTCTGATGGTGAGGTCAGGCTTGTGTGGCAGGTAGCTGTCAGGTGCCACTCCAGGGTGGTGTCTGGCTGTGGCTGCTGATCCCACTGGGGGACAAAATGCTAGGACAGGTGCAGGCAACAGGCATGACTAGCAGACAGGCAGGTGAGCACGTCTGATACTCAGATGAGTAGGCAGGCACAGGCTGGTACTCAGGCAGGCGGGCACGGCTGAGAAACTGGCCGGTGGGCACAGCTGAGACATTGGCAGGTGGGCACAGCTGAAACTTTGGCAGGCGGGCACGGCTGAGACACTGGCAGGCAGGCATGGCTGAGACACAAGGGGCAGGAACTGATTTGGAAGGCACAGGGACATGGGCAGGAAAGAGTGGTGTATGGAACAGGTAGAGACCTGTTCAGACTGGAGAAGCAGGAACGGACTCGGGAAGGATGGTAACACGGACAGGTAAGAGTAGTGCGTGGGAACAGGTAGGGAGGAGAGACACATAAAGAGCCACAGGAAGCGGAACAAGAAGGGAGCAGAACCGCAAGGTTGCGGAGTGACGAGCAGAACAGAGTCGCTGGTTACAGTGCAGCGAGCTGAACCCCAAGGAGCACGGAGCAAAGGCAGAACCACAAGAGCGCGGAGCAAAGGTAGAGCCGCAGGAGCGTGGAACATATGCAGAGCCACAGGAGTGTGGAGCAAAGGCAGAGCTGCAGGAGTTCAGAGCAAAGGCAGAGCCGCGGGGGTGCAGAGCAAAGACAGAGCTGCAGGAGTGCAGAGCAAAGGTGGAATCACAGGAGTGTGGAGCAAATACAGAGCTGCAGGAGTGCGGAGTACAGGCAGATGGAGAGGACACAAGGATAGACACAGCAGGGAAAGGAGCCGCAGACAAGGAGCCCAACAGACAGAGGTTAGAACTGAGTTCAGATAAGGTCAGGTATAGGAGCAGGATAAGATACAGGAATAGGACACAGTACACACAAGGACGGACACGGGAACAAATACTGGACAAAGACACAGGCCTGAGTATGCAACCCTCCGGGGGGCGGAAGCATAAAACACCAAGCACACAGAAACAGATCTGGGTCTGCAGCCCCCAGAGAAAGCAGAAACAGGACAGGACCTGGCACCTCAGCAGCAAGACACTGACTGGGGGAATTAGTTGCTCAGGCATACTCTTATGGGCAAGGATGCCTTAAGTACTGGAGACCTCTTAACAATTGGCCGGGGACACTTTAGGCAGGTGCACACTGACTCAATAAGTGCCGCCCCCCTATGCACAGAGCCAGGAAGTATGCAGAGAGCAGGCAGGAGGCAAGAGGCATACAGCATGGAGCCGGCAGAAGACAGAACTCACCGCACGGCCAGGAGTAGTGAGTAAGTTGGTGTGTAAGGAAGGTGGGGGATGGGAGACCATGCAGTGATGCCGGCAGAGTTGTTACAATTATTATTATATTATTTTTTTTATAGAAGCTAAGGTCTACAGCTGTGCTCAAAAGTTTACATACCCCGGCAGATTTATTGCTTTCTTGGCCTTTTTTCAGAGAATATGAATGATAACACCAAACCTTTTTATCCACTCAAGGTTAGTGGTTGGGTGAAACCATTAATTGTAAAACTACTGTGTTTTCTCTTTTTAAATCATAATGATAACCCAAAAGATCCAAATAATCAAAAGTTCACATACCCTGGTGATTTTGGCCTGAAAACATGCACAGAAGTTGACACAAATTATTATTATTATTATTATTATTTATTGTTATAGCGCCATTTATTCCATGGCGCTTTACATGTGAGGGGGGTATACATAAAAACAAGTACAATAATCTTAAACAATACAAGTCATAACTGGTACAGGAGGAGAGAGGACCCTGCCCGCGAGGGCTCACAATCTTCAAGGGATGGGTGATAATACAGTAGGCGAGGGTAGAGCTGGTCGTGCAGCGGTTTGGTCGATCGGTGGTTACTGCAGGTTATAGGCTTGTCGGAAGAGGTGGGTCTTCAGGCTCTTTTTGAAGGTTTCGATGGTAGGTGAGAGTCTGATATGTTGTGGTAGAGAGTTCCAGAGTAGGGGTGATGCGCGAGAGAAATCTTGTATGCGATTGTGGGAAGAGGAGATAAGAGGGGAGTAGAGAAGGAGATCTTGTGAGGATCGGAGGTTGCGTGCAGGAAAGTACCGGGAGACGAGGTCACAGATGTATGGAGGAGACAAGTTGTGGATGGCTTTGTATGTCATGGTTAGGGTTTTGTAATGGAGTCTCTGGGCAATTGGGAGCCAGTGAAGGGATTGACAGAGGGGAGAAGCTGGGGAATAGCGGGGGGACAGGTGGATTAGTCGGGCAGCAGAGTTTAGAATAGATTGGAGGGGTGCGAGAGTGTTTGAGGGGAGGCCGCAGAGCATGAGGTTGCAGTAGTCAAGGCGAGAGATGATGAGGGCATGGACTAGGGTTTTTGCAGATTCTTGGGTGAGGAATGAACGGATGCGTGAAATATTTTTGAGTTGAAGTCGGCAGGAAGTGGAAAGGGTTTGGATATGTGGTTTGAAGGAGAGATCAGCATCAAGGATTACTCCGAGGCAGCGAGCTTGTGGGACTGGGGAGAGTGGGCAGTCATTTACTGTAATTGATAGGTTCGTAGGGGGGGTCACGTGAGATGGGGGAAAGATGATGAATTCTGTTTTGTCCATGTTGAGTTTCAGATATCTAGTGGAGAAGAAGGATGAAATAGTGGACAGACATTGAGGGATTCTGGTTAGTAGGGAGGTGATATCTGGTCCAGAGATGTAGATCTGTGTGTCATCAGCATAAAGATGATACTGAAAGCCATGAGATTCTATGAGCTGTCCCAGGCCAAAGGTGTAAATAGAGAACAGCAGGGGCCCTAGGACTGAACCTTGTGGGACTCCGACAGATAGGGGGCGAGGTGAGGAGGTGGTGTGTGAGTGGGAGACGCTGAATGTCCGGTCTGTTAGGTATGATGAGATCCAGGAGAGGGCCAAGTCTGTGATGCCGAGGGATGAGAGGGTCTGTAATAATAGGGAATGGTCCACTGTGTCAAAGGCAGCCGACAGGTCCAGGAGGAGGAGGACAGAGTAGTGTCGCTTGCTCTTGGCAGTTAAGAGGTCATTGGTGACCTTAGTAAGGGCAGTTTCAGTGGAGTGGTGTGACCGGAAGCCAGATTGTAAGCGGTCGAAGAGGGAGCAAGAAGAGAGATGGGAGGACAGTTCAAGGTAGACGTGTTGTTCCAGTAGCTTGGAGGCGTATGGGAGAAGTGATATAGGGCGATAGCTAGATACAGAGGATGGGTCAAGAGAGGGCTTTTTGAGGATAGGTGTGATGGAGGCATGTTTAAAGCTTGAGGGGAAAACACCAGTTGTTAGTGATAGGTTGAAGAGATGGGTTAGGGTTGGGATGAAGACTGTGGTGAGGTTTGGGATGAAGTGGGATGGGATCGGGTCGAGTGCACAGGTGGTGAGATGTGATCTTGAGAGTAGAGTGGAGAGTCGATCTTCTGTAATGGTGGAGAAGTTGGTTTTGAAGGTGGAGGGCTGGGAAGTCGGGAGGAAGGGCTCTGGGGGTTGTTGACCAAAACTGTCCCTGATGTTATCAATTTTCTGCTTGAAAAATGAGGCAAAGTCTTCAGCTGAGATGAGTGGGGAGGGAGGAGGTGCTGGGGGGCGGAGGAGAGAATTGAAGGTGTTGAATAAATGTTTAGGGTTGTGAGACAGGGAGGATATGAGAGATGAGAAGTAGGTTTGTTTAGCTGTGGCGAGTGTGGTCTTGAAAGTAGTGAGGGACTGTTTGAATGCGATGAAATGCTCGTTGGAGTGGGATCTTTTCCATCTGCGCTCAGCAGCCCTGGAAGCTCGCCTCAGCTCTTTGGTCAGGCTGGTGTGCCAGGGCTGTCTGTTGATTTTGCGAGTTTTGGTATGTGTAAGTGGGGCAGCGGATTCCAAAGCTACAGCTATTGTGGTGTTATATAGAGCGGCAGCGTCATCCGCATTGTGTAAGGAACTTATATCTGTAAGAGGGAGGAGGGATTCGGAGAATGAGTGTAGGTCAAGGTGTTTAAGATTCCTGCGAGGGTGTGAAAGTTTGTGGGGTGGGGATTGTAGACATGGAGTGAAGAGGGAAGAGAATGTGAGCAGGTTGTGGTCAGAGAGAGGAAGAGGTGAGTTAGAGAGGTTAGATAGGGAGCAGAGGCGGGTGAAGATGAGGTCCAGTGTGTGGCCATCTTTGTGGGTGGCTGTAGAAGACCATTGAGTGAGGCCGAAGGAGGAAGTGAGAGATAGAAGTTTAGTGGCAGCTGAGAGGGAAGTGTCAATGGGGATGTTGAAGTCGCCCATGATGATAGTAGGGATGTCCGCGGAAAGGAAATGAAGTAACCAGGTGGTGAAGTGGTCAAAGAAGGTGGTGGCTGGCCCTGGGGGGCGGTAGATGACAGCCAGTTGGAGGTTGGAGGGGGAGTAGATGCGCACAGAGTGCACCTCAAAGGAAGGGAGGGTAACAGAGGGTGGCAGTGGGATTGGGGTGAAGGAGCAGGTATCTGACAGGAGAAAACCAACTCCTCCACCATGTTTGCTGCTGGGGCGGGGGGTGTGAGAAAGGTGGAAGCCGCCATACGAAAGTGCAGCAGGAGAGGCTGTGTCAGAAGGGGTGAGCTAGGTTTCGGTGATGGCGAGGAAGGAGAGTTTGGTAGTAACAAAAAGATCATGGATGTAGGAAAGCTTGTTGCAGACAGAGCGAGCGTTCCACAGAGCTCCTGTTAGTGGGACTGGGGAAGCGGGGGCTGGGTGAATGGGTATAAGGTTGGAGAGGTTACGGAAGGTTGTGATAGAGCGTGGATGGGAGGTAGAAATGACTGTGGGAATGTGGTGAGGAGGACCAGGATTTGGAGAGATATCACCAGCAGTGAGAAGGAGCAGAGAAAGTGTTAGCAGGTGGGAGCAGGAGAGGGCATGAGGGGGCTGTCTGTGTTTGGAGACAGAGGATTGTATGTTAAGGAACAGTTTTGAGGCGGAGGTGAGGTGGATGGGGAGGATTGAAGAAGAGATGAACAGTTCCTTACTAGGAGTAGGGATTAGGGGAATTAGCAGAAAGTGAAGGATTATTGGGGTGAAAGTGAAAACAAACAGAAGCATTGTTTACAGTGACTGTGTCCAGTTACCTTCAGTTCCCTTCTGGTTCAATTCTGGTTTTAATTCTTAAATTAATCTTCACACTTCTAGCACACACTTATAGCAATCACAATGCAGACTGAAGTCTATGCAGACTTGTACTCTGCAATATATGTACAACTAAGTGCAGTCAGGTGTGAAGCAGAGAGGAGTGGTCTCTGCTCATCTTGGCCAGACAATTAAGAGTGGACCAGATGTATATGATCAAGCCAGAGTAAACAAGGTCATAAATAACACTGGGGTAAGCTGGGGTTAGCTGAAAGGCATACCATGTGAATGCTAGGTGCAGAGGCAAGTCTATGTGCAAAGCTGGGTGACGCACTGTGTGTCCTTCATAGACAGACAGACAGCAGGAGAGCAGGAGAGCTGGGTGGATGGACATACCATGTGAATGCTAGGTGCAGAGGCAAGTCTATGTGCAAAGCTGGGTGACGCACTGTGTGTCCTTCATAGACAGACAGACAGCAGGAGAGCAGGAGAGCTGGGTGGATGGACATACCATGTGAATGCTAGGTGCAGAGGCAAGTCTATGTGCAAAGCTGGGTGACGCACTGTGTGTCCTTCATAGACAGACAGACAGCAGGAGAGCAGGAGAGCTGGGTGGATGGACATACCATGTGAATGCTAGGTGCAGAGGCAAGTCTATGTGCAAAGCTGGGTGACGCACTGTGTGTCCTTCATAGACAGACAGACAGCAGGAGAGCAGGAGAGCTGGGTGGATGGACATACCATGTGAATGCTAGGTGCAGAGGCAAGTCTATGTGCAAAGCTGGGTGACGCACTGTGTGTCCTTCATAGACAGACAGACAGCAGGAGAGCAGGAGAGCTGGGTGGATGGACATACCTGTCGGAAGAATAGAGATGCTTGTTAGAGTGCGATGGTGGCAGGTGACACAAATGGGTTTGAATGGCTACTAAAGGTAACATCATCACTTGTGATCTGTTTGCTTGTAATCAGTGTGTGTGCATAAAAGCTGAGTGAGTTTCTGGGATACAGACAGACTGTTGCTTCTTTCATTCAGCCACTGATGTTTCTAGATTATGAGTCATGGAGAAAGCAAAAGAATTGTCAATGGATCTATGGGAAAAGGTAGTTGAACTCTATAAAACAGGAAAGGGATACAAAAATATATCCAAGTAAATGATAATGCCAGTCAGCAGCATTCAAATTGTGATTAACAAATGGAAAATAAGGGGCTCTATAAAAACAAAACCACGGTCAGGTAGACCAAAGATTTCATCCACAACTGCTAGGAAAGCTGTTCGGAATGCAAAGAAAAACCCAGCTGAAATACTGGACTCTCTGAAAACTAGTGGTGTGGTTGTTTCAAGATGCACAATAAGGAGGCAATTGAAAAAAATGGGCTGCATGGTCGATTCTCCAGAAGAAAGCCATTACTGTACAAATGCCACAAAGTATCTCACCTACAATATGCAAAACAGCACAGAGGCAAGCCTCAAAACTTCTGGAACAAGGTAATTTGTAGTGATGAAACCAAAATTGAACTTTTTGGCCACAATCATAAACTTTACATTTGGAGAGAGATATACAAGGCCTATGATGAAGGGAACATCATTCCTAGTGTAAAGCACGGAGGTGGATCTCTGATGTTTTGGGAATTTGTGAGCTACAAAGGCATAGGAAACTTGGTCAAAGTTGAAGGAAAGATGAATGCAGCAAGTCATCAGCAAATACTGGAGGCAAATTTGAAATCATCAACCCAGAAGCAGCACATGGGACGTACTTGTTAGGAACGGCGGAACGCAATAAATAAATAAATAATAAAGTGCGTTCGCCGCTCGGGGTCCACCGTGCAGAAAGTGTTAACACTACTGCTAATTAATGGCAGACGCGCTATATGGCAGTATAATGCGCACGGGTTCGATGTCACCCGATGTGCGTAGAGCGGACTCTTAACTCACAGAGGTGCTGTAACAAACATAAACACCGAGCCTGTTAGACTCACAGGTCTCAGCGAAAATTGCACGCATGGTATCAGGTCACAAGACATGGGTCCAAGACAGGGGACGGTGTCTTTCTAGACCTACCGTGTGTGCAGCGTCGCTACTGCGGATGCCGGTAAGTGCTGCTGAATGCAGCGAGGCGGCAGACACAGCCGCTATGCGATAGTGCCGTGAGAGACGAGACACCACCAGACGCTAGTGTAGAGGTGCGGTGTGCACAGTGGCCTATGGCTTGCCACTGACTGGCGCTGACTCTCTATAGTTCCCTATCCACATGCGTAATATCAGAGGGAGGAGAATCTTAATAAGTCAGTCACCAGAATCATACATCCATCACCAGTCACACATCTAGCAAGAAGAGTCTATACTAGCGTATGGCTGAGCGGCCATGCGGGCCTTTTATAGCCGTGCGCTGCTGGGACCTTCCAGATCTCTGAGATGAACCAATCAGATCTGGGGAAGGACCTGAGCACGTGACTCCCGACCTCCAATGGAAGATCGTCTCATGAGCATGCTCAGTGGAGCGGCAGAGAAACAGCCTCAGGAATGACTTGCTGCAGAGCAGCATGTGAGGCTCTGGATTCCTGTTGTGAAGCTGCAGGAATCCAGCGCCTAACATTACCCCCCCTCCTAGGGCCCCCTCCCTCCTGAGCCTTCCAACCCACCAAGCAAAGTTTTTTGCCACGTACCACCTTGTGTCCCCCAGAGGCATAGGCCTCAGGCTCTTCCGAAGACCAGCCTGATGCCCCGGCAGATGACTTGAAAAACCGGGACATGTGAATCGGTTTGAGAAGGGACATGTGGAAGGCATCAGGGATGGCTAAGTCGCCAGGAGCCAAAGTTGGAGCGGGGCGCCGAAGTTTGTCGGCGGGCGTCTTCATTCTCATTTTAGAGATTTGAGTAACATGCGGGGTGCGACCCAGACTGTCGCGGACTTCCATTGCCCGGTCTGCCACTGGCAAGGGATACAGTAACCCAGCCAGCCTCTGTTTAGAGGAGCTATTTCGAGAGCAAGAGGCACATGCCTGAATATATTTTTTAGTGTCCTGAGCCCTGTGCGGCTACCAATAAGAGCTAGCCAGGAGTTTAATGGTCCGCTTGTAACCAAAGTGACCACCCACCCTGGGCGTGTGTGCCCACACAAGAACCTTGGACCGCCACTCGAGCTCGGAAGCCAGTGTCCGGAAACGGACGGCGTACTGACTGACCGACAGGGATCCCTGCGTTAACGCAAGTAACTGGAGAGAGGTATCGTGAGTGACCCAGGGTCCCAAAAAGACCTGCTTTAGTGATTTTAGAAACTGACCGTGCTCAGTACCACATGGTCATCATGCTCCCATAGTGGCGTAGCCCATTCCAACGCCCTGCCCGACAGGAGGGAGACGATAAACCCCACCTTAGCCCGCTCTGTAGGGAATCGCATGGCCAGTAACTTGAGCTGGATAGTACACTGGCTCACGAAAACCCTGCAGGTGGCACTGTCACCAGAAAATTTATCAGGCAACGGGAGGTGGGAAATTGTCGGCATGGGCGTGAACATGGACGCCTGGGAGACAGCTTCTGCAAGTGTTTGAGTAGCGATCGCAGCAGCATCCGCAGCTGAGGTGGAACTCTTGAGGGCTGCCAACCTGCCCTCCAGCTGCCGAATGTACTGCTGTAGCTGCTGCTGGTCCACCATTATTAGCCAGACCCTGGCGCTAGTATAATGTTAGGAACGGCGGAACGCACTAATTAAATAAATAATAAATTGCATTCGCCACTCGGGGTCCACCGTGCAGAAGGTGTTAACACTGCTGCTAATTAATGGCAGACGTGCTATATGGCGGTATAATGCGCATGGGTTCAACATCACCTGATGTGTGCAGAGCGGACTCTGTTAACTCACAGAGGCGCTGTAACATAAACACCGAGCCTGTTAGACTCACAGGTCTCAGCGACAATTGCACGCATGGTATCAGGTCACAGGACACGGGTCCAAGACAGGGGACGATGTCCGTCTAGACCTACCGTGCGTGCGGTGTCGCTACTGCAGACGCCGGTAAGTGCTGCTGAATGCAGCACGGCGGCAGACACAGCCGCTATGCGATAGTGCCGTGAGAGACAAGACACCACCGGACACTAGTGTAGAGGTGCGGTGTGCACAGTGGCCTATGCTTGCCACTGACTGGCGCTGACTCTTTCTATAGTTCCCTATCCACATGCGTAATATCAGAGGGAGGGGAATCTTAATAAGTCAGTCACCAGAATCATACATCCATCACCATTCACACATCTAGCAAGAAGAGTCTATACTAGCGCATGGCCGAGCGGCCATGCGGGCCTTTTATAGCCGTGCGCTGCCGGGACCTTCCAGATCTCTGAGATGGACCAATCAGATCTGGGGAAGGACCTGAGCACGTGACTCCCGACCTCCAATGGGAGATCCTCTCATGAGCATGCTCAGTGGAGCGGCAGAGAAACTTAGCCTCAGGAATGACTTGCTGCAGAGCAGCATGTGAGGTTCTGGATTCCTGTTGTGTAGCTGCAGGAATTCGGCGCCTAACAGTACTTAGATGTTCCAACATGACAACAATCCAAAACACAAGGCCAAGTCGACCTGTCATTGGCTACAGCAGAGCAAAGTGAAGGTTCTGGAGTGGCCATCTCATTCTCCTGACCTCGAAATAATTGAACCACTCTGGGGAGATCTCAAGCGCACAATTCATGCTAGTCAGCGCAGGAATTTACAGCAACTTGAGGCTTTTTGCCAAGAAGAGTAGGCAGCTTTACCACTGACAAAATAATCTCATCCACAACTACCACAAAAGACTTCAAGCTGTCATTGATGTTACAGGGGGCAATACACCGTATTAAGAAATGGGGTATGTGAACGTTTGATCAGGGTCATTTGAATATTTTGGGTTGTCATTATGATTTAAAAAGAGAAAACACAGTAGTTTGACAATAAATGTCTTCACCCAACCACTAACCATGAGTGGAGAAAAAGGTTTGGTGTTATCATTCACATTCTCTGAAAAAAGTCCAAGAAAGCAAAAATTCTGCAGGTGTATGACCACTTTTGAGCACAACTGTATATAGTTCAATATCAGTTTTCAGCTGACAGACTGCCTTTAACCCCTTCACCCCCAAGGGTGGTTTGCACGTTCATGACCGGGCCAATTTTTACAATTCTGACCACTGTACCTTTATGAGGTCATAACTCTCGAACGCTTCCATGGATCCCGGTGATTCTGACATTGTTTTCTCGTGACATATTGTACTTCATGTTAGTGGTAAAATTTCATTCAAATAACTTGCATTTATTTGTGAGAAAAACGGAAATTTGGCGAAAATTTTGAAAATTTCACAATTTTCCAACTTTGAATTTTTATGCCCTTAAATCACAGAGATAAGGCACACAAAAAACTTGATAACTAACATTTCCCACATGTTTACTTTACATCAGCACAATTTTGGAACCAAAATTTTTTTTTGTTAGGAAGTTATAAGGGTTAAAAGTTGACCAGCGATTTCTCATTTTTACAACACCATTTTATTTTTAGGACCACATCACATTTGAAGCCACTTTGAGGGGTCTATATGATAGAAAATACACAAAAGTGACACCATTCTAAAAACTGCACCCCTTAAGGTGCTCAAAACCACATTCAAGAAGTTTATTAACCCTTTAGGTGCGTCACAGGAATTTTTTTGAATATTTAAAAAAAAATGAACATCTAACTTTTTTTCATAAAAAAAATACTTCAGGTTCAATTTTTTTTATTTTACCAAGGGTAACAGGAGAAATTGAACTGCAAAAGTTATTGTGCAATTTGTCCTGAGTACGCAGATACCTGATATGTGGGGGGGAACGACTGTTTCGGCGCATGGCAGAGCTCAGAATGGAAGGAGCGCCGTTTGACTTTTTCAATGCAAAATTGGCTGGAATTCAGATTGGACGCCATGTCACGTTTGGAGAGTCCCTGATGTACCTAAACAGTGGAAACCCCCTACAAGTGACCCCATTTTGGAAACTAGACCCCCCAAGGAACTTATCTAGATATGTGGTGAGAACTTTGAACCCACAAGGGCTTTACAGAAGTTTATAACGTACAGCGGTACAATTAAAAAATCATATTTTTTCCACAAAAATGATCTTTTCACCCCAATTTTTATTTTCCCAAGGGTAACAGGACCCTAAAAGTTATTGTGCAATTTGTCCTGAGTACGCTGATACCCCACATGTGGGGGTAAACCACTATTTGGGCGCATGGCAGAGCTCGGAAGGGAAGCAGCGCCATTTGACGTTTTTGGCTGGAATTGAGATCGGACACCATGTCGCGTTTGGAAAACCCCTGATGTACCAAAACAGTGGAAACCCCACACAAATGACACCATTTTGGAAACTAGACCCCCTAAGGAACTTATCTAGATGTGTGGTGAGAACTTTGAACCCCCATGGGCTTCACAGAAGTTTATAACATAAAGCCATACAATTAAAAAATCATATTTTTTAAACAAAAATGATCTTTTCACTCTCAATTCTTATTTTTCCAAGGGTAACAGGACCCTAAAAGTTATTGTGCAATTTGTCCTGAGTACGCTGATACCCCACATGTGGGGGTAAACCACTATTTGGGCGCATGGCAGAGCTCGGAAGGGAAGCAGCGCCATTTGACGTTTTTGGCTGGAATTGAGATCGGACACCATGTCGCGTTTGGAAAACCCCTGATGTACCAAAACAGTGGAAACCCCCCACAAATGACACCATTTTGGAAACTAGACACCCTAAGGAACTTATCTAGATGTGTGGTGAGAACTTTGAACCCCCATGGGCTTCACAGAAGTTTATAACATAAAGCCATACAATTAAAAAATCATATTTTTTCCACAAAAATGATCTTTTCACCCTCAATTCTTATTTTTCCAAGGGTAACAGGACCCTAAAAGTTATTGTGCAATTTGTCCTGAGTACGCTGATACCCCACATGTGGGGGTAAACCACTATTTGGGGGCATGGCAGAGCTCGGAAGGGAAGCAGCGCCATTTGACGTTTTTGGCTGGAATTGAGATCGGACACCATGTCGCGTTTGGAAAACTCCTGATGTACCAAAACAGTGGAACCCCCCACAAATGACACCATTTTGGAAACTAGACCCCCTAAGGAACTTATCTAGATGTGTGGTGAGCACTTTGACCCCCCCAGTGCTTCACAGAAGTTTACAACGCCCGGGCGTGAAAATAAAAAATTCGTATTTTTTCCACAAACATGATCTTTTAGTCACCATTTTTTTATTTTCCCAAGGGTACCAGGAGAAATTGGACCCCAAAAGTTGTTGTCCAATTTGTCCTGAGTATGCTGATACCCCATATGTGGGAGAAAACTACTGTATGGGCACACGTCGGGGCTCGGAAGGGAAGTAGTGACGTTTTGGAATGCAGACTTTGATGGAATGGTCTGCGGGTGTGATATTGCCTTTGGAGAGCCCCTAATGTACCTAAACAGTGGAAACCCCCCACAAATGACACCATTTTGTAAACTAGACCCCCCAAGGAACTTATCTAGATGTGTGGTGAGCACTTTGACCCCCCCAGTGCTTCACAGAAGTTTACAACGCCCGGGCGTGAAAATAAAAAATTCGTATTTTTTCCACAAACATGATCTTTTAGTCACCATTTTTTTATTTTCCCAAGGGTACCAGGAGAAATTGGACCCCAAAAGTTGTTTTCCAATTTGTCCTGAGTACGCTGCTACCCCATATGTGGGAGAAAACTACTGTATGGGCACACGTCAGGGCTCGGAAGGGAAGTAGTGACGTTTTGGAATGCAGACTTTGATGGAATGGTCTGCGGGTGTCATGTTGCCTTTGGAGAGCCCCTAATGTACCTAAACAGTGGAAACCCCCCACAAATGACACCATTTTGTAAACTAGACCCCCCAAGGAACTTATCTAGATGTGTGGTGAGCACTTTGACCCCCCCAGTGCTTCACAGAAGTTTACAACGCCCGGGCGTGAAAATAAAAAATTCGTATTTTTTCCACAAACATGATCTTTTAGTCACCATTTTTTTTATTTTCCCAAGGGTACCAGGAGAAATTGGACCCCAAAAGTTGTTTTCCAATTTGTCCTGAGTACGCTGCTACCCCATATGTGGGAGAAAACTACTGTATGGGCACACGTCAGGGCTCGGAAGGGAAGTAGTGACGTTTTGGAATGCAGACTTTGATGGAATGGTCTGCGGGTGTCATGTTGCCTTTGGAGAGCCCCTAATGTACCTAAACAGTGGAAACCCCCCACAAATGACACCATTTTGTAAACTAGACCCCCCAAGGAACTTATCTAGATGTGTGGTGAGCACTTTGACCCCCCCAGTGCTTCACAGAAGTTTACAACGCCCGGGCGTGAAAATAAAAAATTCGTATTTTTTCCACAAACATGATCTTTTAGTCACCATTTTTTTTATTTTCCCAAGGGTACCAGGAGAAATTGGACCCCAAAAGTTGTTGTCCAATTTGTCCTGAGTACGCTGACACCCCATATGTGGGAGAAAACTACTGTATGGACACACGTCGGGGCTCGGAAGGGAAGCAGTGACGTTTTGGAACGCAGACTTTGATGGAATGGTCTGCGGTTGTCATGTGCGTTTGGAGAGCCCCTGATGTACCTAAACTATTGAAACTCCCCACAAGTGACCCCATTTTGGACACTAGACCCCCCACGGAACTTATCTAGATGTGTGGTGAGCACTTTGAACCCCCAAGTGCTTCACAGAAGTTTATAACACTCGGACGTGAAAATAAAAAAATCATTTTTTTTCCACAAAAATGATATTTTTGCCCCCAATTTTTTATTTTCCTAAGGGTAACAGGAGAAATTGGACCCCAAAAATTGTTTTGCAATTTGTCCTGAGTAGGCTGATACCCTACATGAGGGGGTAAAACACTGTTTGGGCGCATAGCAGAGCTTGGAAGGGAAGGAGCACCATTTGACTTTTTCAACTCAGAATTGGCTGGAATTGAGATCAGACGCCATGTTGCATTTGGAGAGCCCCTGATGTGCCCAAACAGTGGAAACCCCCAATTCTAACTCCAACCCGAACCCCAACACGCCCCTAACCCTAGCCCTAACCCTAGCCCTAACCCTAGCCCTAACCCTAGCCCTAGCCCTAGCCCTAACCCTAACCCTAGCCCTAACCCTAACCCTAGCCCTAACCCTAACCTAACCCTACCCCAACACACCCCTAGCCCTAACCCTAGCCCTAACCCTAATGGAAAAATGGAAATAAATACATTTTTTTTATTTTATTATTTTTCCCTAACTAAGGGGGTGATAACGGGGGGTTTGATTTACTATTTATGGCGGTTTTTATGTTTGGCGGCTGTCGCACGCTAAAAGACGCTTTTTATTGTAAAAATAGTTTTTGCATCACCACATATTGAGAGCTATAATTTTTCCGTATTTTGACCCACTGAGTCATGTGAGGTCTTATTTTTTGCGGGACGAGTTGACGTTTTTATTGGTACCATTTTCGGGCACGTGAAATTTTTTGATCGCTTTTTATTCCGATTTTTGGGACGCAGAATGAACAAAAACCAGCGTTTCATGAATTTCTTTTGGGGGGGGTGCGTTTACACCGTTCCGCGTGCGGTAAAATTGATAAAGCGCTTTTATTCTTCGGGTCAGTACGGTTACAGCGATACCTCATTTAGGTCGTTTTTTTATGTTTTTGTTGGTTTTATGCAATGAAAACTATTTTATATAAAAAATAATTATTTTTGCATCGCTTTATTCTGCGAGTTATAACTTTTTTATTTTTTTGCTGATGATGCTGTGTGGTGGCTTGTTTTTTGCGGGACAAGATGACGTTTTCAGCAGTACCATGGATATTTATATGCGTCTTTTTGATCTCGCGTTATTGCACTTTTTGTTTGGCGGTATGATAATAAATCATTATTTTTTGCTTCGTTTTTTATTTTTATTTTTTAAGGGGTTCGCTAAAGGGGTTAACTAATGGGACAGTTTTATAGGGCAGGTCGTTACGGACGCGGCGATACCTAATATGTGTACATTTATTGTTTTTTTTTTTATTATTTTAAAAAAATGAATTTATTGGGGAATATTTTTTTTTTTTTTTACTAATTTATTTGGCGATTTTTTTAAATTTATTTTTACACTTTTTTTTAAATTTTTTTTTACTTTATTACATAGTCCCAGGTGGGACATCACTGTCCTGTGACAGATCGCTGATCTGTCACATCACAGATCACTGTGACAGATCAGCAATCTGTCACAGGCAGTGCACAAGGCTTCCTCATGCCTGCGCTTTGCAGGCACTGAGGAAGCCAGCTTCCCCAGGCCCCCGAAGGCCCCCGTCGCCATCTTGGATTCGGGGGCCTGGAGGATAGGAGTCCCCCGCAGCAGCGCTGCACATTG